>NC_070589.1:3942593-4177593 GCF_027409825.1 Scomber japonicus
GTCCAGTGCCAAACACTAGGCTAGCTGAGGGATAATATTTATTTGAAATTGTAAAGATATGGACAGTTCAAAACTTTCTATGAAAAGCAAAGGAATTGCTGTTGATACAGTGGAGAAGCAAACTTCTGATCAGATGATCTGGTGAAACATCGTTGACAGAAGAAACAGCAGAAATGGATGATGGATTTAAGTAGCAATGTGCAATGAACAGCCAGGCCATGTTGTGTTAAAGACACTGTTGATGTTATTGACTTCACTTTATTAATAAAACTTATTAACAGGTCAGGTAGCAAGCAGATTTGTAATGTGCATGACTTGTAAGACACTTCTCTTTTTCTCCTGCAATAGTACATTAATTTTTTCTTCTTTTGCAAAATTAAAACTCCTATTTGCACATAGTGCTAGGGGTGAGACACCACATACACCCCTTTATAATCAAGTCATTCTGTCTGTCATAGACAGAACTAAGCAGCATCTTTCCTCTCTTCAAATCAAAGGCACATTTTGGAGTATGTAATATGTACACCACCATGGAAAACTTGAATTTACCCTTTTGGGGGGATTTTCAGGAATAGACCATGTAACACATATAACTTATATATAACAAGTAACTCAAGTAAATGATATTTCAACCAGTAGTTGTTTAGCTTTAGGTGGATTTAACAAAAGAAATGAACAGTGAGTTAAAAAGTTCAACCCCTACATTTGTACTCATTGAGATCAATTACATCATCAAGAGTCTTCTGTACTTGCACAGTCCTCTGACGCGGGGGAGCAACAAACTGGAACCAACCAATTGTGCTTGTTATAATTCTTTCTCCAAACAGGAGGACAGCTGTTAGCTCCAACACAAGTGAAAGCACTTGAAAAAGAACTAACTAAAAACAAACTAAAAATAATGAATGTGTTTAGATGTAATACACAGCTCTTTATTATAATGCTGAAATAGAATTCAGTCAAAGGCAGTTCTTGTGCCAACAGATGAACTTTGTGACACAAACACACAGCTGCAGGAAATTCTGCATTTGGACAGATAAGACATAATAGTTGGTGTAACCACAAGCATCGCGCCCAACAGAGGAGGCGCAGAACCCAGCGGCCGCACAGCATGTGTCCTGTCCACAGACTTAATTTCACCCTGTCCACCCACCTCTCCATCCTACTGTGCACTACCAATTCTAACATGGTCAGAAAAAGGCAATGTGCAAGTAAAAGTAAACAAGGTGCTTTCGTCACCATGATGTCAGACACATATTATAAGAGCATTGTCCTTTCCAGTGTGTGATACTTTCAATGCTGCTTGTTGAGTCTGTTGTGGATAGTTTCCCTCACAACTCATGACTGCTGTCATGCTTCTCCTCTATTGTACATCAGTGATACAGAAACATCAAGTCAGAGATGCTATTTAACCCATAGGACACTCACTGAAATACTTGGAAATTCAAAATTCAAATCCTAGAGAGTTATTGGGGGATATTACATGACTTTTTTGCTTTTGTGACTTTTTTCAAAAACAGTGATTCACACCCACCCAGCGCTTTTTTAACAAGCTGCTTGATCCAAACACAACACAGCCTGGCTGTACTCTGTTATATTCAGATAAGCTAAATGATTGATATGATATGAATGATATGATTAACTGGAGAATGAGACTGAGATGTACAGTAAGTCTGGCTCGATTTATTGGAACTACAGAAACACTCACAATTGGAGAGTGAAGGTTCTTCCCTTATAAAGGATCTTTGCCTGAGTGCAGACACATACACTGATAACACAAATGTTTCATTCTGACCTGCCATCAACTTGTTCATAGAATTAACATTCATGTTACTGACATCATGATATGATATATGATATGATATGGTGATATATGATGTGTTATGATATTATTAAGTGTTTGGTGCATTGATGCCCTTTGCCAATGAGAGAGAGTTTGAGTTAGGTGAATTGAGTGTATTTTTCCCCTAAGCTGTTACCAAGTGGTTTTTGTGCCTAAACCTAACCGGAACTTAACCACAGCATTGTCACACCATGTTTTTAATTGTAAGGTTTCCACTGACAGAAAAAACAGGTGCATGTTATCCAACTACACATTTGTAAGCTCTCTGATAAAGGCTTCATTGTCTTTGGTGTATCTTCTGATAACTTGTCAGACGTTTTCACTGACTGTTTCATTGAGCTAGCATGATTTACTGTGACAGATATTTCTTCCATAACGCCCTCCCTCTGGCTGCAAGGAGAGTGTGTGATTGCAATTTAGAATTACGATTATTCCCTTCTTCAATCAATACTCCATGTTCAGTGTCGGAAAATGTTGGCCATCTCTGGTTTTCCATTATTTTCTTTAAAAGTCTGTCTGTCTGTCTGTGATAGACAGACAACTTGTTTACAGTGTGTCTGGACTCCACATGACAAAATAAATAAACAGCTTATAAAATGTGCAATAGTACAGTTTGTTATTATGGTGCTCCAGATTCAATTCAGTAAGTGTGAGCTACATTTCAAACCAAAGCTATAGTTTAGTTTTTCTGCATCACCGTTTTTCTGTTATGTTATTGTCATGTAATAGTATATCATTTGGTGAAAGAAAAAATAAAGTTCAAATAGCTTGCCTAAAGAGAAATGAAAAAAATCCTGACTGAGGTTATTATAATTCATGCATGAAAGGGTTAATCACAGCCAATCAACACAAGCATTAAATATTAATAATTTGAAGACTTTCAAATTGCATTTGTGTAAAAATCAAATCATGACGCTGTGGAGGAGTGGTGGCATAATGTTTCTATTCACATGATGGGAATCTAATGAAGGGCTCAGCTGGTATCAGTATGACTTTAAGGCTACTTGGATTGGTGCTGGTGTCGTCATTTTTAAACAATACCCAACCCTCATCACCACATATGTGTTTGCTAACTGCTAAAATCTACATTGCCTGACTTTGCAGGTCATTTGATAAAAGCATATAGGGGGTGTGAATGTGGGGATGACACTCAACATCAACATGTAAACAGCTGGAACTGATTAGATTAGATGATTTGATGTAAATGTACAAATTGCCTGCTACATATGAGTGCTGTTAAACTGGCTCCTTGATTGGCCCTCATGAATCATCACATAAGTGCATATGGTTAGTGTGCAAACATTGTCTGGAATACAAGTGCACTCACAAAAAACAATTTGTTCGCTATGTCAGCAATTTCCACCAAACTGAGTTGTGTAAAATATAATTTAATAATAGTATTGGAATTGCAATAATTGGCTTATGTGCAACTAACATGCCTTTATTAGGCAATCCCAACATTATCTGATCAACTTAGACTTCATTAACAGGTCAGCTAACTAAACTTGTTTATTTTGCTTTACTTAACTACGTTGATTAATGCAATCATGAAGATATTTCATTATACTGACTGTTGGACCTGCATTATTCAACTGTATTTAGTAAGACTAACTAAACCATCCTTAGTCGTTCCAACTTAGCTGACTTAACTGTCAAGTGTGACAGCCACTGGACTTTGTGTTACTTAACTGGTTGTCATTGTTATAATGGTAATCATGTTAAGTAGACTAACTGAATTGGATTATGTCTACAATTTCCAAATCACTCTACTCTGTTTCTGTAAAAAAGTTCCATTTATTACTGATGAAACACAATATAGCACCATAGATAACCAACCTGCTCAGCTGCCTGAGATTAAAATAATGGAGACCTATAAAGACTGATTTGTATTACCTGGGTTGGGTTGGGTTGGGTTGGGTTGGGTTGGGTTGGGTTGGGTTGGGGCGGGGGGGGGGGGGGGTACCTGCCCTACAGAGAGATATAGAAATATTTGGATACCATGTTGGATCCACACTTATTAACCTTGGTGCATTCAATCTAACACCATGACAGCCTTATATAACCATGTGGTAAAACACACAGGAAATAAAACCCCCAAAATAAAATTCTGCTGTCCTGTTGTAGCTGTCCCCAATGGACTCCATGAATCAGGTAGCCAACTGTGTTTGATGATTATTCCTGATTTTCTACTTTGTGTTTTTCTTCATGTAATGCATTTAGCTGTATGGAAACATTTAGTTTTCTTTGTGAAATGAGATAGCCTATGAATTTAAAGCTGAGGCAAACAGACGTTTGAAATTTCCCCCCGTTATCTCAAATGTAAGCATATGGTATACCAGTACTTTCATTTAATGTAAGTCTAAGTCAATGGTTATTTACCTCATGATGACAATGAGCCATAGTTTACTCTCTTCTTTAACACTACATTGCTGTTTTATTTATGTTTTTCAGAGAGAGGCAAAGGCGCTAATATGATGAATTCATAACAAAACAATTCTTATTACCATTTAAAATGACAATTTCCTACTATTCGGACTATTGTGGATGTATTGAGCAGACCACTATCTGAGCTCTTCTCTATCATCACGCACCTGACACTGTGGCACGTTCTATCTGTCCTGTATGTACATGTATGAAGTACACGTGGTGCTTTGTGTGTGTGTTCTATGTTTAATGCCTGTTTTATGTGTTATGCAGATTTATGTTGATGCTGATGGACATGTTGTGTAGGTGTGTTCCTGGAGGCTTCAAGTGAACTGGAGTGCAGTCCTCTGCATCTTCTCATCTGTTTATACAGCACACTCATTTTTCCATTAGTCATAACACACACATTTGCACACAAACACATTTGCATGTTCAAATACATCTAAGCATACACCCATGTGAGTCCTGATTTATATGCATGCACTAGTAATGCACGCATGGGATTGTATATATTAAAGCACGTAAAGATCTACAGACATACACATGTAGTCACCATAAGTACTCAGCTAAGTCACATGCACACAAAAAATAACACACAATTACTAACATACAATGATTCATACTCTCATTCATTCATTATCTCCATGGCAATCACCCCTCCCTATGATTTCCCTCCATCATGGCAGAAGAATTCAAACTTTTTCTGAATGATTTAACTGTGCACATTTTCCCTCCAAGAAAAAGTGTGTGTAAAGGTCCATTTATGCTCAACGTTAAATATGGATCCGGATTCTGTCCATGCTCTATGTTTGTTTATGTCATTTCGTCCGTATTTCTGCATGTTTCCTTAAGGCTTATGGATACGGAACAAATGGAGCAGTACCACCAGAAACCATTGGGGGGGGGGGTACGTAGCTCTAGTGAGACATGAAGAGGAAATAACAATAGCGGAATTTTTTGAGGAAAGGTTGTACAAGTTGGTTAGAAACTTTAAACATATCGTTTTTGTCTTTTATGCAAGAGGAACATTATCAATATCTCCTCCACAGTCGCCATGTTTGTTTTTGACTCTGCACTGCCCCCTGGTGGATGTATTGGTTAACATCCATGCCAACGTAAAGGACGCATGGAAGTATGTGAGCAGTGACAGTAACATTGTTTGAAAAGGACGTATACATTTTCATATGTACGTTGAGCATAAATGGGCCTTTAGATGTTACTAGTAAGATTGTAAATCCAGAAATAAATTTGCTGTTGGTCAGTGAGCTTTCAACAGCTGGAGGCATTTCTCTGTCAACCTCTTCAAGAAACCGAGAGTTAAGATTCTTGATGGTCTGGATGTTTTCATGGATACTAAAGTGATGAATATGGACTTAAAGATGGTATGCACTGCTTTCTGGAAGCAATTCCCGGAACAATATGAGGGGGACAAGTACAGCATTCCAAGATTTAGACTGACTTTTAAGAATTTAGGCAAAGAGATTTATAGGCCACAATGTGATTCCTGCAAGGTTGTCAGATTATTTTGGTTTGTATCCTTGAGTTTGATTCAGTAGATAATGCAGTGCAGATGTTATCTATTACTTATCTGATAGTGAGTGAGTTACTGTTGAAAGGACACTTCAGGGCACACTGGAGGATTTGCTTGACTTGCTCTCACAAATGGGTTTACATTGAACATTTGAATGGGGTTTGATGACGTTTTACACAATCTGGTAACTTCTTTACATAGACATCATATAAAATCAGTTGTCCATAAATATTGCTAAATTCTGATTAACCTGTGAATCTCCACTCTACTTTCCATTTTCATTACTCGATATTGTTATACAGCAAGTGCTATATTCATACTCATCTGTGTTTAAGTTCTATAATCAATATTTCTTATAAAAATACACAAAGTGTCACATATGGTGATAATCCAACAGTGAATCTGCTACTTCTCTCTGAGTACATAGATTTATAGTTACAGCCCATTTTTCAGCTGTTTAGCTACAACTTTAATGTTCTGGTTCACTCTCAAGTCTCTAACTCTCTCTGTAACTCTCTCTTGTTTGTTTCTTCTCATTTTCGGACACAGCAGCAGGCATCTGTTTTCAAAGAAAACACATTAAAAATCCACTGTACACTACGTGTTCAGCAGCAAACAGCAGGCGGGAACTAGCTGGTGAAAATAGTGATTAATTAGTATATTAAGTATATAGTAATTGCATTATGTATTACAGAATGAATACAGAGACATGTACAGTTTGTAGCTATGTTAGTAAGTAACATATACTCCTACCAAACAATAAATACTGTTCATGCCAGTTCCTGAAGTATATTTGATGTGTTCATGTCAGAGCTGTTTGCCAGTGTTCAGGAAGTCAGTGCTTGATTTTGAAAATTATATTTCTGCTGACTGAAGAAACAGGGACTTTTCACTGAGTTCTTAACCCTTACATATTGTTCATATTCAGAGCCATCAGTCTTCACTGCTACATCATAAAAAGAAATCCTCATAACTACTATCTTATTAAAACTATTAACTATTCATTTCACTAAAACACATGGCAATAGATACCTATAAAAAGTATCATTTTAAATATTTAAATGTTTGTGCATTTTAAAAGTCATCTTATTTCAGGGTAAAAGACATTTGGGTTTTTTACAGCTGTCAGATGTCAAAATGGGTCAATTTGTCATTTGACCTGAACAGTATGTAGCAGTGTTACAGGTTGTACTGTCTGCTCTGTGTTCCTGATTGGATGTTTGAGTCTGTGTTGTTTGTTTGAAACATTTCAAAGTCCCAGTTCATGATTTGTTGGTTGAGTCAAACTGCAGCAAAAGAACACATTGTGTGAAAATACAATAAATACATGTTTAACTTGTGAAATGTGTGTTTATATGTGTTTTATATGTTGGTAACAGTTTATACAAATGAGCCATTCATTGTTCATATTATTGTTTGATACTGATAAGAGTATGAGTCTAATCAGGGACAGATGGAGCTGTTCCTCAGTGATCAAGACAACAGTCAAACTCCTTCACTTGAAAACAAACAAAGAAACAAACAAAACACACTAATACACAATAATATGAAGTCTCTGAAGAAAATAGTTTTAACATTAAAGTTAGAAACTATAAGAAAGCCAATGATATACCCAATAGTATGCAATAACATGACTTGGATCACTAGTTTTTATGCTTGATGATTATTATAATGTATAATATGTACTTTTTAATAATGTAGTCTACTTATAATGTAAGACCACTTTTAACAGGTTTTAACTTATTACAATGATTGCTATTGTTTCCTGCTCCTCTGCACAATTGTCAGTTTTATGTTTTTTAAGTTGTGTAGTGTTGGTGTATGTTTTTAATGTCTTCATAGTGTGTATTGTTTGTATATTTAATGTATGGGAGGAAGGCAAAGACACATTTCTACTAGGGTGGACAATAAAGTCAATTCATTTCAATTCAAATATGGATGTCGAGACTAAATCTACAAAAGCCATATCCAAAATATGATTCTTTTGACAAACTTTGAGTATTTATAAGTGAGTCAGAGTTGCAGATTCTACATGGTTCAGTAAAGCTTGCACAAATACATAATATTTCTGTTCTATTCTGCACAAGTAGGCCAACCACCATTACAACATCAGCCTCATAATAAACACCCAATGTCCCCCTCTAACCCAGGACAGTTCAGCAAACAGACATTACCACAGCACTGTGATTCAGAATATAAAACTATAAGATACAAAATACAAAACTTACATGAATTGTCTCTTCTCTGTGTTTGTATTAACCTTTACATACTGTTCAGGGTCTGTTTTAACACACATTAAAGAGACGAAAAGGAAAAAAAACCTTAAAAATGTTTCTTTTAGCCAGAAATGTAATGACTTATCCTCATTGTGACCCACAATATACAAAAATGGAAATATTTCAACTTTCTAAAAATGTTTATCTGCAGCTGATAGACCTTTTTGTTAAGTGTTGATGAAAAATACTGTGTAACGATTTATATATATATATATATATATATATATATATATATATATATATATATATATACATATATAAATAGTGTGATTGTAAAACAGTCTCTGTGCTCTCTGAAAGCTTCATTAAGGATTAATCACCAATTGAATAATGACTGATGAGATATTTATAGATGATTTGTGGCTCTGAAATGATGTATAGGACTGATTATGAGGGAATACTGTGAAAATGCCTGAATATGAACAGTATGTTATGGTTCATATAGGCAGCATTCATCTCCTTTCATTTATTAGCTGTAACAATCACATTGATAACAATTCACACAACTATAAACTCCAGTATGTTGTCCTATGTTCAGTATATCAGACATATCAATTTATCTATATCATAATAATAAGAATTTGCACAGACAGCTGCAAAACATAAAACTGCAAGCATGAAGTAAGTATGGTGTACTTGGAGTAGAGTATGTTCAGGTCTATGTTGTAGTGTGTTCTGTTGTCAGCTGACAGATCTTAGCTTTTAAAGTAAAAATCAAGCTACAATCAAGAGGAATTATGGATTTACCTTTTTTCATTCTGCTCTGATTTACTATGAAAGACTACATTAAGCCCTGTCAGACTGCATGTACTGTACATGTACCCTGCACTTTGATTTCATGCTGCAGTGTTTAAAGAGGAAACTGAAGTATGACAACAAAATGCTGTTCTTTGATAGGTCCACGATGCACTGACTAGCATGGTCGCAATCAGCTAAAAAGAACTATCTGTGCTAAGGTATCCTCTCACAACTTGTAAACATCCTTTAAGGCACTCAACTGCTTCAATAATACCCTCTGATTACTTTTGCTGTTGGTAGTATAGGCATTGAACCAGATGATTTTTCTAAAAAAAAAAAAAAACATCAATGCAGCCATTAACACAAATGCTGAAAGGCTTGAGCTTATCATACAAGTCAAAATGCCAAATTTAATTTTGTCCCATTAAGGAGTAATTACACCTCTGGAGATGTCTCCTTTTCCTCAGTGAAACCTCTCTTTCATAATCAATTGGACATCCTTTTTTTACTCTCTACATTAGAATACACCTAACATCTGTATCTATGGAGTTAACCTGAGAACAGGAGCTGTAGGGATCTCTTGATGTTAGAATTTGTTAAAGTTTACTTTCATTAATTACATATGCATGACTATTCAGCAGCACTACTATATAAGCATCATGTCCAGTTCAAAATAAAAATCAATGGGTTGATTCATACTGAGGTGTTTTGCTGAGCAGCTGAACAGAAATTGAAATTTTCACCCGGCACAAAAGCCGTCATACATAGTATAAACATCTGGCTGCACTGATCAAGCACCTGTGATAAGAATATTTTACAGTTTAACATAAATGTTGTTGCATAAAATGACATCAGTGCACTGAAACAATAAACGTCACTATCAATTTAATCATTATAATCAACTAAGAATAACTTAAAGAAAAAACACAGAACAAAATACCATGCATATATTAAATCTGAATTAAGAAAAAAAGCATCAAATAAACATGAAATGCTGCTTTTGTAAGTTATACATAAATAATAAATAAAATAAAAATATCAGCACATATTCAACATATTCACAAGTACTGATATATCTGTATATATGTCAGTGTCGGCCGATATCTTGAAATGGTCTTTTTAATGTATATTGTGATGGCCACACTCACAGCCACACAACTGAACTAAAGTTTGTATGACTCCCACTGCACTCACATGGGTTTCTTTTACATTTAGTTCATTCTTTTTCATTTAATTCATATTTTACATTACAAATAAATAACACACAGATTTGGTTTATAAAGTACTCATTTTATTTCACACTGTGTATTTAGGAGTTAGTTATGTTGATTTATTTTATGTTATGTTGATTTATTTTCTCTTTATTGAATATTTAGTCAGGTATTTTTGGGTTTGTTCGTGTAATTCAGTTAACCTTTTTTGGGGGGGAAATTATTTTATTTATTTGTTTCATTGGTAGTGTTTGTCTGTTAGTCATCCCTCTTGTGTTATGTATGGTCTGATCAGCCAGTATATATGTTCCCCATTGTCTTCATTTGGGAGGTCAGGTCTGTTAGTGTTAAGTTGACTTTATTTGCGTTCTGTTTATTTTGACCTCTTTTAGGGGCCCAAAACTTTAGTTATTTTGTTGTTGTATCATTTTGCAATTTTTGGGTAAAATAAAAAAAACCCTCTTTCTTTAAAAAACACCTCAGTCTCCTTTGTCAGCCAGCTCGGTCCCTTACATATATAAACATAGAAAATTAGTCTCTTCCACAATTACTGCATTACAGATTTGTGTTTATCTCCATGTCAACAGTTTTCATTATTTCTGCTTTTTTTTGTTTTGTTCATTCATCAGTTTTGTATGGTAGATGTTTCTATACTACGTTACCCATGAGCCTCAGCTGCCCTTAGCCCTTAGATGTACGAATTAGCACTACTGTAAAGCAAATGTCTTGTGTGTTATTGCACTAGCGAACAAAACATGGTTCATTAGTTGTGTCATTAATGTAAAATTGAAAATGAATTGGAAAATGTTTCTGTAAATATAGTTTAGCTCTGGCTCACGATATTATTGTAAACTGACTGGATTTTGAACTGAACTGTTGTCAACTATGTTTGACTATTGTTTGTTTGTTCTAAAAAGTATATATATGATATAAAAGAAGGACTTTGACCAGACAAGGACCTGCGGACACATCAGTGTGGTTTTATAACGGTGGAGGGACCGACGGATACCCGGCGGAGGGGCCAACTGAGACCCGGCGGAGGACGCTGCTCTGCTGGACAGGTGAGTAACATCAGCGCTGCTTCACATAAACTGTAAGGTTACCTGCTGACATTCAGCTCACTGTCTAGTTAGTCAGGATATGTTGTTGTTGTGATGTTATCTGTAAAGTAGCAGAGTTGTTACTACAGCTGTTTGACGCTCTGCACACGTTAGCTTCTCTGTGTAGTTGCTCGCTGTGTATCTGGTTTTTGTTCACTGCTCATTATAAGAAGCTGATATTTTCTAATGCAGTTATAATCTGTTGACCTGATGATTCAACCAAGACATTGTTATTTTCCTTTCAAACCTTAAGGAGACTGTCAATCACTTAAAGGTTGAATATGTAGAATATTTATTAAAAGCTATATTTTAAAAAAAAATAATACAGCCACGGGGCGTTTTGAGGGGTACAGAATGAAATTATTGCTTTTCCATAAAAAAAAATATTTAGTCTGAATTAATATTTTTAAAATTTTTTGACGGGTTCGACAATGACGTTCTGACAGTTCTGTGTACATTGTACCAGCCAATTAGCGGCCGGAATTACGGGTTGCCAGGGTTGTCTGTTGTTCTGGCGCAGCTACTGTAGACTGGCACTGGGTGAAATGGAGTTGTAAACAAACACGGCCGTGTTGGACTTACTAAAACCAGCGTTTTTTGCTCTCAAGTACAACTTTTCATCACAAAATTTCGAAGGTAAGACAGAATATCTGTTAGTCGCTGTAAATAAGTGGTTGTTTACCTTTGTATGCTGCTGGTTCACTGAGTTTTTAGCGCAATAATAGTGGTACTGTTGAACTCGCCAGGGTCTTAACTTTCATATGAGATGCTATTTGTTTGTGTACCATGAAGTATCAAAACGGTAGAAATGGAAATGTGGAGAGTGGGTTGACTTTCTGACGTTATTCGGATTTTGATATTTGATCATTAACCTCTTACGGAACACACGCTGTTCCGTTCACGGGACGGGACGGATGTTAGGAGGTAGCCACACGTTCTTCTGAATGTTTTAAACACCAACCCTTAAACATATATACTCATGCCGTACATTGTTGGAAAGCTTAGATTGTTCTGATTCATTCAAGACCACTCACGACTTATATGGTTGCTCACAGCCGTAATAGTATTAGCGATTAGCTTGGCTAGCCACTCAGCTAAGTGAGAAAAGCTATAATGCCTACATACCTTCAAAGTCTTCCCTTTATCCGCAACGATCATCTTATGACACAGGACTTTATGTACAGCTCGCCAAGTATCCATTCTTGTGAAATATGAAATCCATTTCCATAACACCGGAATACTTTCCTCAATATGTCCATGTATTTAGTCCAACACGTAATGTAATAACACAAATAACAAACCATATACGGTCCGTTTATGTCATTTCCTGACCTGCGCGTCCATCTCAGAGTACACGTGACTAGATGTTTACGACCGTGAGCCTCTTCTGCTTCTGACGACACCACACACAAGCCAATCGGTGCTTAGGATTAGGCAGTACATGCAGAGACATTGCTGCTACTCCCACTGGCGTGTTACAATGTAATGTACCTCGGTGGTTTCAAGTCAGTTACAGCGAGGGTATGTTCGCTTCCTGTTTTCAAAATAAAAGCACCAACGCTATCGTTATGGTTTTCTTAATAACAAAAGGCAACGGGTGTTTTATTTTGTGAAAATGACCGGAAGTGCGTTACTCGCTACGGCTAACTTGAGTGGCTCCGAATTCGCAGGAACAAAACTTTAAGCAGATGTTATTTGGATAAATTAGCGTCACATTGTGGATCTAAAGGGCTATTTTCTCGCCTAAAAAGGTTAGACATGTGGATAAAGTGGTATATTTACAGAGTTAGAGCTAAAATAAAATCCGGCACCGGACCTGGTAACCCGACTGCTGGAATTACTTTTTGGTTGTTGCGACTACGATCTCGAGACATTAGATGGCGTTGTTCTGCTCATTCTACATATTCTACCTTTAACGTTGCTTAGGCTTAGAATGAATGGGACTTTTCTGACACTAAAATTTATTTCCCATATTGCAACCCCTCTGACATTGTGTGTGCTTTGGTCTCGTTCTGCAGCTAGGGGCTGTGTGTAGGCTGGGGGGGAGAAGGACCTGCACCTCACTGTTATTTTGGCAGCAGACTCACTCTGATGATGCTGTCCAAAATGAGTTAGCATTTAATATTTCAAAATATTTAAAGTTGACTCCAAGTTGTTGAAAGCATCAGGCAGTTTTCATTTCCCTGTCTTCTCATCTGTATTCACTATATCAATTAGATGATGCTACCTACATGTGCTAAGATAACTTGGTAGCATTGTTTAGCTAGAGTGAGTGATGAGACACAGTTAGTATAAGGCCGACAAAACTCAAAATAGTGTACTGAACAAACGCACACACCCATCTCACAGTACGTGTGTGTTTCTTCTCAGGGTTTAGTGAGGTCACTTTGTTAGTCACACTCTGTTTCTCTGGACGATCCCTTCAGTCCTCCTTCAGTGAAGGCTGGCTGACTGATTGCAGCTGGGTGAGACTCCCACCTACAGTACAAGGTGAAATGGGATAGAGGATTGTATTGATTGCTTTTCATCCATTTGTGTATTTGATTATCCATTCATGCATTCACTGGAGGTCACATCAGATCTTATAAATCACTGCCACCATTCTAAAAAATGTGTTAACCAACCATGTCAGATTCATTAGGGAGCCTTTTACACATTATGAAATTACATTAAATCTGGTAAATATATCCTGGTCCTTTTTGCCTACAGGTCTGTCAATGTGCACTAAAGATTTTCATTCAAGAGTCTTTGTCATTCAGATTAGTCGCTAGTATGAGGCCCACAACATTAACAACTATAATTACCAACAACTGATTAACAATCAAGATCTGTTAAACAAATTAATGACTTTGCGATTTATCATTTATTTGACATTTATTTGTCTTGGCAGACATTTTAGAACGTGGAGTAGAGGAAATGCGGGGGTGTTTGAAAAATATAACAAGTGAATTGAGGTAGTGAGCTGGATTCAAATGGATGGCGTCTTGGGTACGTGGCAGGCGCATTAAGCCCGCTGAGCTGTCGCCCTTCTCTCAGGCATCCTTCAACAGGAGGTTAAGTGACAAACACAAATTCGCTCCGACAGTCACTATTCATACAGCCCTCCAGCCTGGCAGCACATCGTCAGGCAGGTAGGGGAGCACTGATGGTACTGTGTGGGTGGTAAAAGTGTGAGAATTGAATGGGGGGAATACGTGATAATACAAATCAAAGATGGTTCAAATTACACTTAGAATTCAATATTTTGATTTTCAGACACTTCACTTCAGCTCATTTATGGCAGCTGGACAGTTTGACAATGTCACTCCATTTATACATCGCACATGTGGTCAAGCCTCAACATGTAATGCAGCAGAAACTGGTCAACTGCTTAGATCAGAGCATGCAGCAGTAATACCTACTGAGGGCTCAGCACCAGAGAGGAAAAAAGATGCAATGTATAGAAAGAGAAGAAAACACTGAATATTTTTCAGTTTGATGGAAGAGGACTTGAGCAAGCTGAGTTGAAAGTGACACACTCCTATCTATTTTCAGTTGGAAAGAGTTGGATGGATAGAAGGATGGGTGGATAACTGAATAGAGAGATGTCAGAGAGACACAGAAAATTGGTTTGATGGCATTTCTGTAAACAGACATAAGTGGTGTCTCAGTGTCACAGTCAGATAATGCATTTTAGGGTTCAGGCACACATCAGGATCCCTGAGGGTGCATTCATTACCACTGTTGATGAAAATGATTAGGGTGTGTTTGGTTTATCAGAGTCAGACTACGGCTGCTTTTCCACCGCATGGTACCGGCTCAACTCAATTCAACTCTACTCACCTTTTTTGGTTTTCCATTGGGCAAAAGTTGTATTAGTAGTATCTAGTACCTGGTACTTTTTTGGTATAAACCTCCAGTGAAATTCCAGGCATGTGACGTGAGAACACCACAGACCACTGATTAGTCAAAGAGAATCATCATTAGAATCATCATTTATGATACATGGGACACCTTTTTTCCTTTATTAGGATGACAAGATCATGGCAAATGAATCAGGAAACAACAAACCTAACTTTACTGTTAATGTCCTCCCCTCATCCTATACTGGTTCTAAATCAATACAAGAGTACTTCCTTATTTCATGAATGAAATGACACAGACACACAAAGCAGCTGCACTGTGTGTGTTTGACCAATCAGCGACAGTTATCCCTGCATCGGCGCCCCCGATTGAGGGGTAACTATCTGCAGTGAAAAACAAAATCCAGAAAAGCAACGCATGTGGTGTCCATACAGAGCACACATCAGTTGGTGTGCTGCTAATGCTAGCCCTATCTTTCTACATAGAGTTTGACTATGATAATGGCTATCAATAATATAATGTTTCATATTTCTTCATATATTTAATTTAAATTTAGTTTAGACAGAAAAAGATTAAGAAGCATCCATTCAATTGTGAGAAATGAGTCCTGGATTAAAGTAATAACACACACTTAAAACAAATGTAAATCAATATTTTAATGGATTAAATGTCTAATGATAAAGGAGTCGCTTATAGTAATGAGTCTCTAGACTTCCCAAACTTTTTCTTATAAACTTTGGTGATATATATATTATACATATTATTAGGAGTGGCAGTTTTCTCAGTTACTGGCTCTTGTGTTTAAATAGCAGCTCTAAGATCAGTGGTCATTCTAATTTTTCCATTTCCTATTATGATCTATCATCCATTTTGTTGTTGCACAAATCATGCGACCACCAGTTGATCGCCCCCCCCCCCCCCCCCCCCCCGGTTGGGAATCACTGCTCTAGACAATTATCACCAGCATGGATCAAACACACACTGTGTAGACCCACATCATACATGCGTCTTATGCAAATAGCTGGTGAACATAGTGGAGCATTTAGGTGTTGATAGAAAGACAAAATTAATGATTATGTCACTAACGAGTTCAACATAAAATGGGAAGATATGTCAGTGTTATGTTCACTTACTCCTGCTGCCCCCAAGTGACCAAAAAATCTGTTATTGCAGGTTCAATAATTTTGGCAGGCTCGCACCTCTGACTGGACTTTTTGGTTTTGGTCAAATCAGGTAACATGGTCGGGGTCAGAATCAGTACCCTTAAACCTGCAAGTTATGGTATCCCACTGGAACATGGTTTATTGCCCCCTTCAGGTTGGGAGTCAGTTTAGCTTCTAATTAAGAAGTTTAGGTATCTTGCTACCTTGTTCACAAGTAAGGGGTTGGACAGACTGTTGGAGAGAGAGATGACCCTTAAAGACATGCTTGATGTACTCTTCAAATCGTTTGCAGTCATGAGCTTTCAGTAGTGACTGAACGAGATTACGTACACAAGCAACCAAAATTAATTTTCTTTAGGGGATCTTGTCTCACCCTTAGCATCTACACATTGACTCATGGAGAACCTGACTGTCCAATTACCCAAAGGACAGTCAGACATGGTCCGAATAGACCCGAGGACCCAAATAAAGCCAGACAATCACAGAACACCAAATTCTCAACAGCAGCATAATGCCAAAATTACATTATCTTTGATGTCTAGGACCCACCATATGAACAGAGTTGAAAACTTACATGCGTATTGATACACAGACATGAGACCTGCAGCAATATAACAGGACATTACCCAGACTTATTAGAATGAATACCGTTTTGAGTCAGTGGGACTAAGGTCCCGGGTCAGGTCTTGGATACTAGTGGCTTGGGGATCTGATAAGGATACCTCCTGAGGTATTTTAAGTGCAGTATGTCCAACTATGACGAAACTCTGGGACAGATGCAGATAATGCTGATAATACTATACATTTCATCTGGCATGGGAACCTTGAGATCCCCAAAAAAAGCTGGAAGGAGTTGTGAGGGTGAAGCACGAGGAAAACAATCAAAATTCAAAAAAGCTAGATTTCTCTGAATTCTCTCTTTTTATGAAATTACATTAAATTATAATAGGCTTTAGTGATGTTCTTAGCTTTTTCAACTGGTTTTCTTTGATCTTTGTTTTGAGTGTCTCTAAGTGATATGTGACAGCACTATCAATATATCATCAATATAACCTGCTCTGGTCACACTGAGTAGGTAGAAATACCTGAGGTGTAATATGGTTCGTCTACACTGAATAAGGTGTCTTTGTATCATTTTGTATAATTTTGTATCCTCACAGCTGCAATACCTACCATGTACTTTCTTTGTCATGAGTCATGCCTGAAGACTGACCCTCAGTTTATTTTTCTAATATGCTACAGGCTTCAGTTGACAGCACTTTCCTTAGTAATGATTTCCAGCAAACTAAAGCTAACTGAACTTTGAGACCATCACGGTGACAATGACCTTTTTTAGATGAGAGGGGTAAAGGAGTTTTTCCAGCCTCTCACACAAAGAGAGAGACACACTACACAGACTTACAATTGCACACACTTTAGGTTGACATTTGAAAGGATTCTGACCTCATTAGGTGATCTGTACTCTGATTGACCAAGTAATTATCCACCAGCCTAACAAGCTATTACATCAAATACAGCCATTTAAGTTTAGTTCATCATAATGAAAACTTCCAACTGTAGTATTAAGCTTAGTAATCATTACATATAAAAAAAAATCTAATTAACATTGACCGATTTCTGTTCAAAATTTCGCTTTGATAAATACCTGAATGCACCATCTATTGACCAATTGAAATCTGCTTGCACTGAAAACAGATTTGTGTGTCAGAACCTTGTTTTTTCTTATTTCCTCTCCCATTAATCATCTCACCACCCCTCACATTTATCTGGTAGGGGCCCGACCCCTAGTTTGGCAACCACTGGACAAAACTAGCTGTTAATTGGAGGTGTAACAAATAATCAATCAATCAATCAATCAATCTTTATTTGTATTGCGCCAAATCACAACAAAGTTATCTCAAGGCTCTTTACACATAGAGCAGGTTCTAAACCGAACTCTTCTTTTATTTTAAAGAGACCCAACATTCCCACAAGCAAGCACTTGGCAACAGTGGCAAGAAAAAACTCCCTTTTAACAAGAAGAAACCTCAGAACCAGACTCAGAGTGGGAGAACATCTGAATGTTATTGAATGCATTAATAGTGCATGAATGTTAATGGATATGGATGGATGGATGGATGGAGAGAGAGAGAGAGAGAGAGAGAGAGAGAGAGAGAGAGAGAGAGAGAGAGAGAGAGAGAGAGAGAGACTCTGTGCATCATGGGAGTCCCCCGGCAGTCTAAGCCTATAGCAGCATAAGCTAAGAGCTCTAAGAGCCCTAACTATAAGCTTTATCAAAAAGGAAGGTTTTAAGCCTACTCTTAAATGTAGGGAGGGTGTCTGCCCCCCGGATCAAATCTGGAAGATGGTTCCACAGGAGAGGAGCCTGATAGCTGAAGGCTCTAGCTCATGTTCTACTGCAGTGTTCTAGTAGGTACATAACGTACTATCAGCTCTTTGAGATATGATGGAGCCTGACCATTGAGAGCTTTGAAGGTGAGGAGAAGGATTTTGAATTCTATTCTGAATTTTAGGGGAAGCCAATGCAGTGAAGCCAAGATGGGAGTAATATGATCTCTCTTTCTAGTTTTTGTCAGAACACGAGCAGCTGCATTCTGGACCAGCTGGAGAGTCATTAGAGACTTGTTAGGACAGCCTGATAATAATGAACTAGAAAATTCCAGGGAAATTTTGAGTGCCACGGGGCTACTGCTGGGACGAGTACACGATTAATTTTTTCCTTATGAATGTACTTTATTCTCAACTTAACATCCCTGAAAATATTAAGTAAATGTTATTATCATATTTAAGCATAAATAATATTTATTTAAACTTATTAATTAAAGTCTACTTCATTTTTTCCACAGACAGGAACATCACTGTTATGAAATTATGAAATAAATCTTCAAATCATTTAGAGAGTAGATTTTATTATACTTTTTTAATTTTAAATTACTTGGTTGTATGAAATGATATTATGTACATTTTGTTCATCTTCTATTGATAAATGTTGAATCTTTTTATACACCACAAATCATATAACTACAATACAAAACAATAAAACTATTTATTTTGTCCACAGTAAACATGAATTAATCTCCATTCAAATGAATTAGCTCAGTTAACTGGCAAAACAGACAGACAGGAAGAATTATCCAATCACAAAAAAGTAGCTCAGTTTCTGCCCAGCAACAGGTTGCTAAGGGCAGCTAAGGCCCTACGGTTGCTAAGGTCAGCTAAGGCCCTGCGGTTGCTACGGCGATTTGAGAGTCTGCTTGGAAATAATTCTCAAAATTCTGAAGAATTTGGCTTCTGACAAGGTCCCGAATAATTGCAAACTGAGAGACACAGAAGCCGGCAGATTCTGACAGTTTATTTTATTCAGATATTATTAAAAATGAGCGAGTAAGCTCAGTGCGAACACAGAGTAAGGTTCTTTTAAAAAAAAAAGAAGATTACATTAGGGTCAATGGGGAGCGAGACAGGGATTGCCGCCGGTCTCGGCCCCCTCGTTTAAATTTTGTACAGACCCCGCCTGTCAAAGTCACATTTTATGAACACCTATGTCTACATTTTGACAAAAAATTATTATTATTATTATTATTATATCTGCTTTTAATGGTTTGGCCGTGAGCTCAAGTTAAAAGTAAAAATTGAGGTTATTTTTTACTGCTCGCACTCAAGCTAACTGCCGCTTCCACTCTAACTTTGACGAAAAAGTGATTTCCACTCCTCGTTTGACTGCTCATAGTTTGAAGTTTACATTTTATGTAAAAATAGTTTGGTATTTTTCCAGAGAGCACAAGTTTTCCTCCATTTTAAAGTTTGAATCACGTTTCTACGTGCAGGTATGAGAGAGCTAGGTGACTCTGAAAAAAGGTGAAATTTTGCGGCGTTTTCAAAAAATTCTCATTCATTTCCAATTGAGAAATCTCCCGTGTTTTTGGGAATAACTTTGGGAAAAATTGGAATTTCAACACCAAACGTCATAGCACCTCTTTCCCGATCGAGTCACATGTTTTGATGTATATATTGTCAGGGTTTTGTCAGGGCTTTGCCCCGAGGAACTTCTCTCCAGCTTTACTGCTGGAGTGGCACTAAATAATAAGTATGGAGAACACTCCTCTCCCTTCTGGAGAATAAGTAATGGAGAAGATTGCCCCGAGGCGCTCCTTTCCAGCTTTACTGCTGGAATGGAGTGCCTCGGAGCTGAGCACCCGTGGCACTAATTACAGTAGTCCAGCCTAGAAGTAACAAATGCATGGACTAGTTTTTCAGCATCATTTTGAGACAGGATATGTCTTACGCAGATGAAAGAAGGCAGTCCTTGAAATTTGTTTTATGTGGGAATTAAAGGACAGATCCTGATCAAATATAACTCCTAGGTTTCTTACAGTGGTGCTGGAGGCCAGAGTAATTATGTCATTTGATAATGAGTTTCTAAGGTGTTTAGGGCCAAGCACAATAACTAAGTTTTTTCTGAGTTTAATAACAGGAAGTTACAGGTCATCCTGGTCTTCATGTCCTTAAAGGTAGGGTTGGTAATCCTGTTCAGAAACACTTTTTGTTATACTGGGAGAAATGGTCCTTCTATTATGAAAGGTATCAATACATTATGGCTTTAGAAAAAGGAACGGAAAAAATCAGAGCTCTGTAGCGGCCACAGGACTGATAAAACCCCGACCAATCCGAGCCGTTCGGTGCGAACAGAAAAAAACAATCAGGTGGCTTCATGTCTAGTTTTGCTTCCGCATACAGTCTACGCCCCGCCCCCCTCTCTCCCTGCCTACTGCGCGCGTGCACAGTCTTCACCTGTCGCTGTTGCCAGAAAAAACAGCACACCTCTCTGCAGAACTACCGAATACGGATGTAATATTTATTTAAGAGCAATGTCTGAGAAAATACCACTTGCACGTCTACTTGTAACGGCTCGTCCAGAGAAAAAGCCAAGAAAGAGAAGCCGGAGGATGAAAAGACTGCTAATAAAAAGGCTATGGATAAAGCAACAGGTCAAACAAGAATCAACATCGGAGTAGCATTTGAGCGGTGGAGACAACTGAGGGATCTGAAGGGCCTGAACAGTGATGCCGAGGTTGCTCTCTTTCTGTTGGACAGGTAATGATTTGTTTTGCTTCGGGGAGGATTTGTTATATATATGTAAGTTATGCTAACGTAGCTACTTTTGTAGCTTGTATTAGCGTAATGCTAATATTAGCTTTGCTGTGTGTTTAAAACGGGTCGGTGACGCCAGTATTGAATAGATTATAGTATATTATTTTGAAAGATATTACTCTACCCTAGTCTTCAGTGTCTGCATTATTATTATGATGAAAAGACCTACGTATATTGGCTTTTACACGTTACAACTGTGGTGATGTAGCTCATTTATGTTTTCATAGCCATGAGAAGGACCGATCAACCTCGACGCCGTCTAAACACGGATTGATGAGACCCCCTCTCCCTCCAGTTCAACTATTGTTTCTGAGTCTCTGTGCGACCGGTGAGTTCAACTTGCTGCTGCTACTGCTATGAATATGTCTTTGGGATATAAATATCTGTCTGTCATATCTAGCTTTTTCTGTTTTATGTGCATCAAAGTGCCATTTGAGGTACTTCAGAAAACAGCATTATTGCACATACAATATGTGTTATCAGTGGTATCTGCTATATCATTATACAGACATTGAGTAAATGTTAGTGATTAGATATTTTGAGAAATATGATGGCCTGAGGATAAAACCTGTCCTTCACCTTAGGAGGTCCAGTACTTCACACTGAGTTGTTAACATCAACAACAACCATCAAGGCTAAAATAAAACACAGCTAGCATAAGTTGTACCTCTAACTGTGTGTGGTGTTGGTGGAGTAATTGATCATGCTACAAGCTTGTCTATGGACTATACTCTGATAGATGCTATGCAGAGAGGATAGGAACAAACTGAGGATCTTCTCAACAGTTTATATCAACCTTTATGCTCCTTTGGTCCAACTGCCAAACCCAAGACTTCTATTTCTACATATAAAAAGTTCTGTGTTTTGTCCTCTATGAATGAAGGGTATATGTATGTTGACAGTATTTTCTAATTTTGTAATCTTCACAGAGATGACGTGATGAGATGATGTTAATTCTTCAACTGGTTTGAGCAGACATCTGTCCCTCAGCCAGCCCAGCCATTACTGCAGCTACCCCCTCGTTGACACCTCTAGTATGCTACCCACACTAAGCTCAAAAGCATACAGCTTTTGCAGACCCAACTCAGCAGAGGCCTAGGTGAGTTTTCTTACAATATTGTAGTTTGATGAAGAAGTTCTAACATAATTATGTGCAAAATAAATGGGAAATAAAGCTCTAAGTATTCTTATTCTTTGATTATCTCAAAAATGTATTCATTATTGTCAGATGTGTAATTGTGATATTCTTCTTAAAGGTAAATCACTGCCAAAGGAGTAGATCACCACCGCTGACAAATACTCCCTACACACAGCCTGACCTGTTTACCTTACCTGGAAACACCTTTTCCAATGTGTAGATACACTCATGTTGAAAATGTACAGATTATTTATGTAACAATAAAAAGGGTTATACCAATTTTGTTGTAATTATTCTGTAATCACTTATTTTTAATGTGGTGGTGAGAAAATATATTGCTTCTATTGCAGAAATAGTCAAATGAAAGGCATTCATCATTTTCAAATTTTTATTAAAAACTGACAAAATATAAATAAAAGACCAAATTTAAAATGTAAAATGTATACGTCCAGGTGAGGGTTAGGAAGCAGGTTGTTGCCCACAGCACTTTTTTTCTAGATCTGTGGGCATCTCACGGCACTTCCTGCACACACACCATGTAGGTAGACGTGGAGCTGGAGGGCCTGGTGGTGGCTATTCAATTCTAGCCTGTAAAAAATAGTTCATCAAGAAGATTAGACTCTCACCATCTTGTCCTTTATTATTACTAATATTGTAATTTCATTTATTATATTTTTGGTATGTTGCCGGACCAGAGATAAAAGTTTCATGTGTTTATATTATAGTATTATATTCTTTAACAGTTTATGAATGACAATAAACTCAGAAGTGTTGTGTTCACTGTAAATGGCAGGTCATTGTTTACAGTTCTTGATAATGTTGAGATCAGGAAAAAAGAGGCTATTTTAGAAAGGCTATCTGCTCATCTGCAATTCTTTGAGCTTGCAGATTCTCCACTCGTTGAATATCCTCATCTTGTAAAAGCTCTCCGGTCGCAGTCCGGCTTGCTCCACGTCCTTGACCTCAAGTTCCTCGGCCTCTGCCCCTTGCACCCCCTCTAGCACGGCCTCCTCTGGCTCTAGCACGACCGCGTCCCCTTGGAGCTGAAGACGTGCTCGGTTCAGGACTGTAGCTCGGGTCTGAGCCAGTGCTCTCATTGTGTAAACTCTAACAATGAAACAACAAACATAGCGTTAGCCTAATAGAATATGTGTCTAAGTTTTATAGTAAAATTGAGATATTGGCCCAAATTTACTTTCCTAACACTTCTGCATCACCCTGCATAATTGTCAATAAAAAACATAGCAGATATGCTACGTGACTAATAAAAACATAAAATACACGTTTATCAGTGAAAAACACGTAACAGTTATTACAATGTAATTTAGCTGATGGGTCTGAATCCAGCCGTATCCTTGGGGAGATTCAGCAGGGTCCCGGGTCTGAATCTGCACAGAAAAAAACAAACAAAAAACTTAATAATATAGTTTACTTACAGGTAAATGAGACATGAGTCTGTTTGGTTGTTGTCCAAAATACTTGAAAATGGCTAGCTCGTAGCTCTCCTCTCCTCCCTGCAGCAGTGTGCGCGTTCCAGTTTGTGGGGGCGTGGCTTGGACGGACTCACTGACGGGAGGGGGAGCAGCGGGGTTGAGCTTAGAGGAGGCAGGAGGAGGTGCTATTTTCAAATCTTGCTAGCTCTCTTGCTAGCTTTCCAACATTACCAACCCTACCTTTAAAGGTTGAATATGTAGAATATTTATTAAAAGCTATATTTTTTTTAAAAATAATACAGCCACGGGGCGTTTTGAGGGGTACAGAATGAAAGTATTGCTTTTCCATAAAAAAAAAAAAAAATTAGTCTGAATTAATATTTTTAAAAAGTTTTGACGGGTTCGACAATGACGTTCTGTGTACACTGTACCAGCCAATTAGCGGCCGGAATTGCGGATTGCCAGGGTTGTCTGTTGTTCCAGCGCAGCTACTGTAGGCTGGCACTGGGTGAAATGGAGTTGTAAACAAGCAGAGCCCTGTTGGACTTACTAAAACCAGCGTTTTTTGCTCTCAAGTACAACTTTTCATCACAAAACTTCGAAGGTAAGACAGAATATCTGTTAGTCGCTGTAAATAAGTGGTTGTTTACCTTTGTATTCTTTGGCTGCTGGTTCACTGAGTTTTTAGCGCAATAATAGTAGTACTGTTGAACTCGCCAGGGTCTTAGCTTTCATATGAGATGCTATTTGTTTGTGTACCATGAAGTATCAAAACGGTAGCAATGGAAATGTGGAGAGTCGGATTTTGATATTTGATCATTAATATGCTTGGTGTTTGAGTTGTGTTTGGTGTGTGTAAAAATGACGTGCTTGTAGCGGAGTTTCTCCTATTTAATTTGATGTGCAGTATGACTGTATTGCTACATAATTAGGGGATCATCCCTATGTTCCCCGGGTCTTATGTTCCCTGCTTTGTATGTGACCAGGGAACATAGGGATGATCCCGTCTACAGTTAGCCAGTTAGCTGAGTTAGCCGCCGAGTTAGCAGATGAGTTAGCCGCCGAGTTAGCAGATGAGTTAGCAGCCGAGCTAGCAGCTGAATTAGCAGCCGAGTTAGCTGCCGAGCTAGCAACCGAGTTAGCCGCGATCGGGGAACATAGGTACGCTCCCCAGGTTTAACTGCTACTCCCACTGGTGTTACAATGTAATGTACCTCGGTGGTTTCAAGTCAGTTACAGCGAGTGTATGTTCGCTTCCTGTTTTCAAAATAAAAGCACCAACTCTATCGTTATGGTTTTCTTAATAATAAAAGGCAACGGGTGTTTTATTTTGTGAAAATGACCGGAAGTGCGTTACTCGCTACGGCTAACTTGAGTGGCTCCGAATTCTCAGGAACAAAACTTTAAGCAGATGTTATTTGGACAAATTAGCGTCACATTGTGGATCTAAAGGGCTACTTTCTCGCCTAAAAAGGTTAGACATGTGGATAAAGTGGTATATTTACAGAGTAAGAGCTAAAATAAAATCCGGCACCAGACCTGGCAACCCGACTGCTGGAATTACTTTTTGGTTGTTGCGACTACGATCTCGAGACATTAGATGGCGTTGTTCTGCTCATTCTACATATTCTACCTTTAATGCATGTTTGTAGTTTAAATAACCGAATCAGAAAATTGGGTTTGATATAAAAGATGCCAGTGTATCGGTACACACCCCTGGATCGGTCTAGATGTCCCATGAACCAGCCGATGGCCTGAATACAAACTAATGGATAGTTTGACGTTGCTGTGCAGCTCTCTCTCTGTCCCCCATAAAACTCTTGTGAGACTCGACACACACACACACACACACATATGCATATTTGTGTTTGTGTGTGTATATATTTCAATGATTACAGGTGGCAGTAAACATGGATGTAACCAATGACGTTTTCAAACTTCTAAGATTCATCAGTGCCGTAAATGTTTTATGAGAAAGGAAATGTGTTCAAAAATGTGTGGTAGACCTTCATTTATACAGACACTGTTTTGGTGAATAACATGCATAAATGATGACACACTAGCAACAATAAAAAGAGACATGGTTTATGAGTGGAAAATGACACCACTATGGGTTGTTTTATAAAATGTGTGGCAGTGTACAAATAATTCATCTGAACAATTTCCTTCTGTGCTTGTTTTTCTTCTAACTTTTATATCATACAAGTATGCCATCATGTCTATTAATGCACTTAACAGCACTTAAAATGTCAGAAAGGTACATTCTGTATTTATTGAACACTGGTGTAATTTGCTCTTTTGTGTAAAATAGGCAGAAGCTTTGCAGTGGTACTGTAGAATTGAGGCAGGGATGGGAGACTGTGCCATCCAAACAGACCAAAAACATACAGGTTAGGTGAATGGGTCACTCTAAATTGCTTGTAGGTATAAATGTATATAGGTATAGGGTACCTTTTTTGATCAGTATTTCCAAGTAAATATAAGTAAATAAAACAAACAATAAAACCATCTCAAAGTACTATATACAATAAATATACAAAACATTAGTGTGGGTGAGAGCTACTGGAAGCTGTGGTGTTGTACAGTCTGATGGCTGATGGTATGAATGAGCCCCCCAAGCGTGAATGGTTTTCTGTCTAATGTTAACCCTGTGATTGACTGGCTACCTGTCCACTATGTATCCTGCCTCTCACCTAGTGTCAACTGAGATTGACTCCAGCACCCCTGCAATCATCTAGAGGATAAGAGATTAAGAAAATAAATAAGAAATGAAAGACTCTGGGATTCCTTGTATGGAAGCGGCTTAAGAGACTCCAATGCATTGTGGGTTACTCTCTGGTTTAAGTCGGTTTGAAACGGCTTGATACAAATTTAAAATGAAAGAGAAGAGTCTGGCTCTAAGGATTTCTTGTTTATTATGGCTGACAACAATGTAGTTGTATGAGGTTCGTGGACGGCTAGATGAAGGAGGGTAAAAAGGAGGGTCGCGGACAGGGTGGAAACCATAGCTAAAATCCAGAGTGAGAAATAGGATGGGAAAACTGGCGATCGGGATGGTCAGATGGTCAGAACATAGTTCAGGGCGTTTAATGTTTATGAATGTGTCTGATATTGGTGTGATAGCAAACAGTGCTTGTTGGCAAGATGAAGCGGGGTCAAGGGGTGGAATGGACTGGGGTTGAGGTGAGGGAGAAAAAGAGGAAAGGAGTCGAGTGTGAGGTTTGAGTGCAAACCATGAGATGATCGTGTATGAGAAAATGAATGGTCTGGATGGTTCTTTGGAGCTAAAGGAGATTGAATGAGTTGGAAGGAGGAAGCTCTGTGGCTTTCTGATGAACTAGTGATGGGGGAAACGAGGGGGACTGAAGCACTAAATAGATAGGAACCAATTGCATTGAAAATGGTTCATGCATTGAAGCATTTGAAAGAGTTGTAAGCTCTAAAATTATACCTCAAGATTTAAATTAAATTTTGGTGTAAGAAAGAAGCCAAACTATGGCTATGGCTGTGGCTCAGGAGGTAGAGCGGTCGTCCTCCAATTGGAAGATTGGCAGTTCTATTCCAGTCCACATGCCACACTGACCCATCCAAACAAACATTCATACAGTGATGACAGAGGCTGCAATGCAAGGTGCCAACCTGCTCATCGGAGAAGTTCTAATCATTCTATACTGCACAATAATACTGATACATATACCTCTTACATTTAATCTAATGAACCTATCCCTGCTTCTCTCTCTCTCTGTATATACACACAGCATGTATAAACAGTGTGCTCACACATGTATACACACGGCTCTTTAAACTGATTGAATATGCATGAAGAAGACAGAGTCTGCTCCTCTCCTCTCATTGTCAGAGACCTACAATTACCAAGTCCTTCTGTTCAAAATGACATCTACTTGACAGCCCTCAGTGTATTCCTACTTCAATGCTGTATATAGTTCAAACATGCATGGCATTATGAATGAGGCTTGGGAGTTCTAAAAATCACAGATGGAACAACACAGAAACATTCTCTGATTTTGTGAAGTATGCATAATACAATTATGTTTTTCATGGCAGATTTATAGGCATTCATGAAGATTATGTGGATTATCACTTAATTAGATCAATTTGTGAGGATTACATGGAGTATTCCTGTGCTACATCTTGTACTTGACATAAATTACTTTTTTCATTTGAAAGGCTTAACCAACTATTGATTTTAGGGATGCAGCTTTAAACAAAGTCATTTTGTGTGAAGTGTGAAACTATGTCAAGAAACAAAGCTACATTATGGCTACAGGGAGTCTGCTTCTATTGTCAGTCATTGCATAGGGTTGCAGTCAATAAAGATACAGAGAGGGTTCAGAGAGGGTATAGTTAGTTCTTTTGTGTTTAAAAAAATGTCTGAATAGCTTATCATATCCAGAATTATTAAAATTGAATCTGCTTTCCAAGGACTAGATAGCTCATGCTAAAAGTATCTTCATTGCATTCAGAAAAAGTACATTCCAAGGTGTGTTCAATTGAACTGTTGCAGCCTCACCCATAGGAGAGACTAATAGTATTTATCCAGTGACACACACTTGTCAGTTTGATGCCTCTGTAACTGATGAAGATTCAAATTGAACTTGAAACATAAACTGTTTCTGCAGAATTGTGAAACATGATGGGGTAGGGAAGGGAAAGCTAAAGGAAGCCAGCTACCTGTTGGTATTGAAAATGCCAGTGTTTTCTACAAAATCTCATCTCCTGTGATTCTCATAATATCCCATTCAATGTGAAAGTCCATCATATATCCTACTTACTAGCTTCTTCAAAGTCTGAGAACAGAATCCATTGTGATGCTTTAAGAAATTGCCTCCTTTTCCCTTAGGGAAATAATGATTGAATCAAAGAAAACAGTTGGTATAATGTTCTGTAATTTGGAGCTGAATGTTGAGATTGCATTGACTGCTCATCAAAGTGACAGCACGGACTTCAGCCATTCCTCAAATAACATTTTGTGACTTGTATTCTTCGTAATAGTTAATTTGGCTGCAAGTAGCAAAACAAAGATGCTGAACATTTCTTATGTCTCTGTGACACAAACCTCCACATTGTGACAGACAGAACCATTATATACAGATCTATGTACTGCCCCTTTGGATCCTTTAGACCAGGGTGTCCAGTTTCAGCCAGTCCTTTCATCATCATCCAATATGAAACTCTGATGATCTCTGGAGGAATTGTAGGTCAGCAAATTGCAGAAGCAAAGTGGATACATAAAAGAAAAAATATAAGTAAGACTGTGACAAATGGAGTATACTTAAATACTATGCATTTAGTGGATCCAACCATAGAACGTATATATGGAGTATCCTGAATGCACTGATATTTTGCAATCATATTTTGCGAATCAATCTTCATTTAATAAATACAACACTTTGGGGCTATGAGGAGGTGATGACACATAAGTGGAGTATTTAGCTCTGTTGTAAAGTAGAAAAGTAACTCTAGACATACTAGAGATGGATCAAGAGGGAAGAAGTTTTAAATTTTAGTGCTACAGGTACAAGCTATGAACTTTTCAGATCTTTCTGTTAAGTTAACATGCAGAGAGTTTATACTCAAAAGGTCCATTCAAATGGAAATGAATGTAAAGAAATTAATAACACTAATATGAACAAAATACATAGTGTGTGAAATGCATGTGTTACTGAAGAAGATAATCTCAAACATCTAAACCATGAGAAGAAGCAGCACATCTTTGGGTTTGGAAACCTCTGGTTTAATCGGCAACAATGAATTGTATTTTAAGAGTTTATCAGTTTTTTAGTCTCAGTTGGTCAGGGTCTAAACCCCAAGGTTGTTTACTTAGCCCCTGACTGTACTCCCCATAGAGTAATTAAACTAATGATATACTTCTCTTTTACCAATGTGTGCCTGTAGACAATAACTCCAGTGTAATTTTTTGCATTCTTGCTTGAGTACTTTCTATATATATGTAGGATTAAGATTTTTATCTATTAGGGGCCCAAACCTAATGATCCCTTGTCAACACTGGAATGTCTTTTCTTGAACCATGAAACCATGGCATCTCTCCAGGAGACTGAAATATTGTTGATGTTGAGATCATGGCAGATAAAGCAGAAACAGCAACATTGAGCATTGGCATAGCGACAACATATAGGTGAGGGTAGTTGCCGACAAGCTGTGAGTTTTTATTTAATTGTTCTTGATTATGTTATTTTTAATTCTGCCCCAACTGATGATGGATTGATTGAAAAGTGTAGTGCACAAATATTACTTCAAGGGAACACAGGACAAGTCTGGTGTTTTGGAGAAACATGTTATGCACAGCTGAAATTGGGTAGCTATTAAATAAACTCTTCTCTTCCTCTTTTAAAAGAAAGACTTTGAAGAAAAAAAAAACAACCATCCTAAGTTCACATCAGATGAAACTACTGAAACTAATGAGGAGTCTCCAGGACTGCATGTGCAGTACAGCAAGTATGATGGGATATGATGGGATAGAAGCTTAAAGAGGTACCTTTCCTGCACCCCTTGCTCTCTGAGAACTGCTAGCAGTGCAGGGAGTGATCTGATCAGTGTCAGAAGAAGTGCCAAGCAAAAATGAGGCTTCACCAGGTAACAGTCACCATCATGCGCCCCACAGGATGTGGCTACCTCTACAGTTGCCTCAGAGAGGGTAAAGGGATTTGGGGAGGTACAGGTTGGGTGATGCATTACTGTCTCATTGTGTGGACCTTTGTGTATCCCTGCAAGAGACAGAGGGGAGCATGTGGAGTGATGAGTCCACTGAGGCCCAGAGTCAAGGGTAGACCATGTCAAAGTAGGCAGTGGGGGAGATGATCCAAGCTCCATAAGAGGTTGGAGCTTCAGTGAGGTGGGTTTGAGATGCTTAGCCCCCTCAGAATATTATTCTACTCCTGCCTCTACAGAACTGAGAGCTGCATGCACCTGCTGCTTATGTCACGTGGTTTGTTTGGGTTATAAGAAATCAACACAATAATTGAGTTTGAAATGTTGCCAACAACGCCAAAGTGAAATAAGTCCAAATCAGCGACATGTTTTCTTCCTGAGTGTTGCTAGTTTTTAGCTGCTTTGCTCTGGGCGCACATGCGGGTCAGTTTGATCGGCCGAAAACCGGAAATTACGACAGTGACCGGCCGGTCACCGATTGGGGCCGATTGGATATAAAACTGGCCTTTTTAATCGGCGGCCAATTCATTGGTGCATCTCTAACCTGGACCTTATTTCTAGCATAAAAAACGGTCATTTACTCATCCAGACAACTTTGGTGTCATTTGGAGTCGTTCGGACGAAATTAGCTCCAGTGTTGCGCTGCGTATATCCATATAATGTGATTACACAGGGCACCGAAGCGCAGCCTCTAAATAACGCATTATTTGCCGCCAAACTAGTTCATTTCACCAATATTTAGTTATGATACGTTAGTGCTATTCCCCTCCGAGCCTGTGGTGGCATGTTATCAACATCCGGGGTCTGTAGGTTGACCCAGAGCGATAGCTGGGTAGACCTACTAACCTCTGATCTGGATTATGTAATTTCCGAACGGCGCGCGCAGCCACAACACAGCTCGTTTAGGTCTAGTTTGCAACTGCTATTTTTTGGCAACATGGCTGAATATTTTTCCAACTCTGAGGTGGTGGACGATGACTTTGTTTATGATGGACGTCATAAACCGTTTTGAGCCAGAGTACACGGATGATAGGGTTGTGAACGATAAACCGATTCGACCGGATATTCGGTTCAACAAGTGAGAGATACGGCTGCATCGGTAGCAGCCTCCTCAATCGATACGAATTAGCCATGAATTCCTAGATGAATCGGTTGTAGAGTCATGGATTGGGAATCGTGAAACTTGGAGTCGGCTGGCGGCATCACACACGCGCCAGCGTCTCTAAAACAACCCAAGAGCTGAAGCTGCCCGCGAAACTCCGTAGCTGCCTAGCTGGTATTAGCATGAGTGATAAACAAGTGACAACACGGAGAATGGAGGAGGTGAAGAACGACAGCGTCAGCCTGAGTGATGGAGGTGATCATATTGCACCTTTGTTACCTATTCTAGTGTTCAAAACAATCAATCAATCAATCAATCAATCTTTATTTGTATAGCGCCAAATCACAACAAAGTTATCTCAAGGCACTTTCCACATAGAGCAGGTTCTAAACCAAACTCTTCAGGTTTTAACTTTAAAGAGACCCAACATTCCCACATGAGCAACAGTGGCGAGAAAAAACTCCCTTTTAACCATAGACTGTATATAAGAAATGGACGTAACATCCGTGACGTCACCCATTGGTTTTTGGACTGCTGCTCGGAAGCCAATAGTATCGAATCTAGGCAGCGCCATCTTGAAAATTTCAGGTGCATTCTGGGAAAAAATGAACACGGATTCTACTTATATGGGCATGAGGCGGAGTCATGAACGGACGTATGGGCGGGACCAACGGCGGAGCGGGGAGACTGCGATTGGTTGCGAGGGCTGGATCTCGAGGACATTGGTCAATCAACCTGTCAATCACAACATAGCCACGTAGCCTGCTTTATCGTCAAATATAAAATCAGGGAGGCCAAAATTTCACAAATGAACATCATACTGCATTGAAGAAGGCTTTAAAGTAGCGATTGAGACCATAAACACATTTTGAAAATGTTTACTGAGGTTAGAAATCAAGTGAGAAGTTGGTGAATTCTCCATTGTATAGAGCCAGAAGTCTTTTTGAACACAAAATGATCGCCCCCTGGTGGCCTTTTGATAGAATGCAGCTCTAAGTTACTTCCGCATTGGCTTCTTTTCAGAGGACAGGAACTCCCTGCCTGCTTTTAACAGGAAGAAACCTCAGGCAGAACCAGACTCAGAAGTGGGCGGCCATCTGCCTCGGCCGGTTGGGGTAGAGAGGAGAGAAAGGAAGGATAGAGGAGAGAAGCACAGTGAAAATCAACAATGAAGCTAGATGGTCCGGGACTGGAATCCGTCATCCGGACGTCTACAGGCCCAGATTATCTGTGAGACGAGAAAGCACAGACAACTCCGGGGGACAAGTTTAGGTTATTGAATGCATTAATAGTACATGAATGTTAATGGATATAGACGGATGGACAGAGAGAGAGAGAGAGGGAGAAGGAGAAGGAGAGAGGAGCTCAGTGCATCATGGGGGTCCCCCGGCAATCTAAGTCTATAGCAGCATAAATCAAGAGCTCAAAGAGCCCTAACTATAAGCTTTATCAAAACTAAAGTTTTAAGCCTACTCTTAAATGTAGGGAGGGTGTCTGCCCCCCGGACCAAATCTGGAAGATGGTTCCACAGGAGAGGAGCCTGATAGCTGAAGGCTCTACCTCCTGTTCTACTTTTAGAGATACTAGGAACCACAAGTAGACCTGCATGCTGGGAGCGCAGTGTTCTAGTAGGTACATAAGGTACTATCAGTTCTTTAAGATATGATGGAGCCTGACCATTGAGAGCTTTGAAGGTGAGGAGGAAGATTTTGAATTCTATTCTGAATGTTATGGGAAGTCAATGCAGTGAAGCCAAGATGGGAGTAATATGATCTCTCTTTCTAGTTTTTGTCAGAATGTATACGAGCAGCTGCATTCTGGACCAGCTGGAGAGTCTTTAGAGACTTGTTAGGACAGCCTGATAATAATGAATTACAGTAGTCCAGCCTAGAAGTAACAAATGCATGGACTAGTTTTTCAGCATCATTTTAAGACAGGATATGTCTAATTTTTGCAATATTATGCAGATTAAAGAAGGCAGTCCTTAAAATTTGTTTTATGTGGGAATTAAAGGACAAATCCTGATCAAATATAACTCCTAGGTTCCTTACAGTGGTGCTGGAGGCCAGAGTAATGCCATCCAGAGTAGTTATTTCATTTGATAATGAATTTCTAAGGTGTTTAGGGCCAAGCACAATAACATCAGTTTTTTCTGATTTTAATAACAGGAAGTTGCAGGTCATCCAGGCCTTTATGTCCTTAACGCATGTTTGTAAAAACACTATGCTCAGGCTGAAATGTTGCACTTTGTTGTGACTATTCTCTGCTACTTATACCTCTGGAGTTCCCATCCAACGATTCAGCCAGACTTTTTTTTGGTCCATGTCTAAAAATAAATACATTGACATGTGATTTTATTGTTGTGTTTTTTTGTGTGCCAGTGCCATAAAGCCACAATGCTTGAGGTTATGTGGTTTTTTACACATTTGAAAAGAAAATATTGTACTGTCACTTTCATAGAATTGGCTTCTTTATTTTATTTTAACAAATATTAACCGTAGAATCAAATCGTATCGTTCTTACACTGTATCGAATCGGTCTGTAATAAAAGGATATCGTTTTTGAATTGAATCGTAACCTGTGTATCTAGAGATGTGCAACCCTAACGGATGAGGAGCTCGTTGAAAGGAGGATGCGGAGGCAGAGAGAGGAACAGCTGGCCAAAGAACAACAAACGGCTGCGCGTTAGTAGGTCAACCCAGCTATCGCTCTGGGTCAACCTACAGACCCCGGATGTTGATAACATGCCACCACAGGCTCGGAGGGGAATAGCACTAACGTATCATAACTAAATATTGGTGAAATGAACTATTTTTGCGGCAGATAATGCGTTATATAGAGGCTGCGCTTCGGTGCCCTGTGTACTCGCATTATATGGATATACGCGGCGCTCCACTGGAGCTAATTTCGTCTGAACGACTCCAAATGACACCAAAGTTGTCTGGATGAGTAAATGATCGTATTTTATGCTAGAAGTAAGGTCCAGGTTGTAAAAAACGGTAGTTATCCTTTAATGATGAGCCATCTTTGGTCATATTAATATAATATCAATAGCCACAAATTATTTTACCATCCTATTTGTTATGCTTGAAATGCATCTGGATAAGGGTTAGGACATTGCTTTGTGTGTGCATTAGTGATAAGAGGAGAGCAGATTTAAACACAAATGTCTAATATCATTTCATGCCAAAATGTCACCTGATGAAACCTGACAGCATTAATATTGTCTCAGCTGGGACAGTTTTTGGAATCAGGAAATTTGCAAACAGGTGCAGATGCATAACAAATTAAAAAAAGACAATTGCATGAAGGCTGTGTTCGCCCACCAGTGGCAGGAAAATCCTAATGTTTTACACTAATCTTCAAGTGTGCCTTAAAGAATAACACAATACCACAGATATTACTTGTATGCAACAGATAAACCCTTGAATCCCAGAGCATAAATCTACAGGTCCAGAACTATGGGAGGCAGCTCAGTAAATAATAAATGGTAATGGCTCCCTTTTATAAAGCATTTTCATGCAAAGCACTTTACAATTTGCCTTTCATTCACCCAGTCACACACACACACACACGCACATTTAACTTAGGGAACTATTTCTCAGAAGCCATTTTTTATGTATTGTTGAGGAAGCAGATTCTTGGTAAAGCTGGTTTATTATATGTGTGATGGAGGATAGTTATCATCCGCATTGTCCTCCTTTGTAAAGAACAAAATATGACCACTTATAATTCTGCATGAACAAACAAAAAAGACAAGATATGCAAATGTTTGATGCATCAGATATGCAAGTTTACTTACAGTACATCAAGATAAGTCTAGCGTGTCCATGCTGAACTGCCCTTATACTTAGGTTTTGTCTTGTCTTTGTCACCATAACATTATTAACTAACATTATTACATATGCAGTGTGTCTGTGTGTAAGTGTGTGTGTGTGTGTGTGTGTGTGTGTGTGTGTGTGTGTGTGTGTGTGTGTGTGTGTGTGTGTGTGTGTGTGTGTGTTAGTTTCCTCCTGATGAGCAGGTTGGTACACTGTGTGTTAGCTCCTGTCATCAGTGTATGAATGTTTGTGAATGTAACATGTAGTGTACAATTGCTTTGAGTGGTCAAAAAGACTAGAAAATTGCTATATAAGTACAGTCTATTTACTATTTACATTCAGAATTGTATAAGTAAATAGCTTATTTTCAACCACCCAGACAATGTCTACATGAAGGCGGCTACATTCTAAATTGCCGTTTTCAAGCTAAATATCTAGTCAGCTGTAAGCCACCGAAGAAGAAATGCTCTACTATGTCTGTATGTTGTTTATTGCAAGCAGATTACAATCAATTCAGTGACAGAAAGGTGGTAGATGGCTATGTGTAACTCTAAAGTAACTGTCAGTGGACCATAGAGAGAACACTATCATGAAGTTGTTCGCCATTGTTGTTGTGTTTCTTCTCTTCCAATGAAAAGCTGCACTACTGCCACCATCTGTTCTATGTCAGTGATATAGCAGCGTTTCTACAAGTTTGGTAGCTTGTAAAGTCTCTATTTTTGGGGAAGAGAAACACTGTTTTAGTCTGGACAGAAAAGGTGCATTTATGAATCTAGCTTACTTTGTTGGCTAGAGAAACCAAAATGATTGTTTTATACTGAAGTTTTTTCTACATCTAAAGGAGGTTACTTAACAAATCTCTACAGTGGAGGTGACGAGGAAAATGTTATCATGACTAGTAGATGTAATGGACGAACATAAGAAGATAACATCCAGTTAGTCATATATCAAACATCAAATGACAACTTCTCATTGTCAGGAGCAGATGGGAATCCTCCAGATGAAAATATGTAAAAGTCTTAAATTGTGGAAAACTTCTTATTTTCAGAAATATTAAATCACTGAAACACCCACAGTCAGAGTGATATTTGATTATCTTGGCAAGACTCTTGTGTGTGTGTGTGTGTGTGTGTGTGTGTGTGTGTGTGAGCTGAGGCTAATGTATTGTGCGAAATGTCTCCTTTGAAGTTCCTCTCCTTCAAAATAATGAGATCCTTCAATTGCTGCACACACTCAAACTCTCTCTCTCTTCCGCTTTCTCCCTCATACATGCAGATACACACACACATACGCACTTTCTTGGTCAAAATCCATTTTCTCTTCCTTTATTCTTGGACTCGCTTGTTTCTTGTCCCTCGTTCTCTTTCTCCCACCTGCCCTATTGTCGTCCACACACCTCCACTTTTCAGTGTGCTGCTTTGGGAAGGTAGATTGTCTTCACTCATATTCGTGAAGGTTTTAGATGGACACATACAGTGCATACCTTACATACAGTGAAAATGTAGGTTTGATTCTTGTTGGGTCTCTTTTCTTCAGGGTCATAATGATGCAGTAAATCCCTTTAATGACATGTATTGTATTTGGTCTGAGAGGCAAAGAAGAGCATTTCACACTGTAATTATTCATCATCATATAAATTCTCCCACTTCTTCCATTCTCCACTCCACTTCTATTTGTTGAAATGTATTTTCACTCATTTCAATTGATTACAATTAATGATTAAGAACATCTTAGAGCAATCCGGGGAATACGAAATAGAGTTTGGTGACCTATAAAGTCACCCTTGCTAAGTGTAATGGGAAATAGAAACATTATTCCCAAGTGAAGTGATGCTTTTAAGTGCTTGTTTTGTGTAATCATTAATATGTTCTTTGCTGAAATGTTTTCAAGCTACTTGTCACCATTCAGATAATTCACACTGGGTTCATAAAACATGAACAAGTTGAATATGCTTTTACAAAGATATATTCAGCTCATGAATGACTGTGGAGTGACAGCTGGTAGTGTATATTTCATCCTCTACACACAATACTGTTTAAAGTCTGTGTAAAGTGAATTCAGACATTTTCTTCTAAATACATTAAATAGGTCATAAATGTATTTCTAAAAAATGTGTAAAAAGCATTTCAACCATTTAGATTTGAATTGTGGAGCTAGGCTTCACAAACTGTGTTTCAAGATTTCTGTGTTCAGGATTTAGTGGGCGGGTCTGAAAATCACTGTGATTACCATAAACCCGCCCCTGCTGCTGTAGAGGTATAAATACATTAAGCGCACATTACTACTACTACTACAGTCTACAGTTAGCCAGTTAGCCGCCGAGTTAGCAGCCGAGTTAGCCAGCTGAGTTAAAGCTCTCAGACCTTGTGTCCATGTTTCTGGTAGAGGTGGTGACTTTGATTGACAGGTGACACTTGGAAAAGGCTGAGTTTTACACAACTTTGAAGCCTAATTTCATATATTTTAATCATTCAAATTTGGCAGGGTGGTTAACAACACACTTTTCTGTGGTATGTCAAACTCAGAACACATATTTATTCTGACTTTACATGGACTTTAACATCAACACAAACTGCATCTCCCATAATCAAAGTGGGATTTACTACAATGCTGTTGGATTAAATTCAATTACTTTATGCAAGTTGGACCTAATAAACTGCAAGCTGTTTAAGTGTGACTGATTCTGCTTGATTTACAGACCTTTGTGCAAAACTACATTATTACCAAATTCAACTTTAATGGGTTCTAGACTTTCTAGATATCTAGTGTGTATACAAATCTTTTCACACCTTGGTGATTCATTTCATCCACAGCCTATTCAATTTATTTTTTCTTGAATAACAATATCCTTCATTTGATGTAATAAGGTGACAAATCCCTCCAACTGTAGGAGCAGAGTGGAGCAGAGTAAGTTGGCAGTCCCACCATAATACTTAAGTATTACTTATAAGTTCTAAGTATTATTAGTTAGAGTAGACCTTGGAGGTGTAGACAAAGGTGTCGGCAGTAGGAGGAGAGATGCCTTCAATGGTAGAAGCCAGACGTATTCTGAGACTGTTGGAAACCTTGGCTGACCAGCCTGGAAGTCAAACTCATACCTCCAGCTATCTCCCCCATGGAGACATGGCTACAATTACTATCTGTTACTATTACTAACATTTCTTAGTAACTCTGTTCAATGAATGTGACTGTGATAGATCCACTACTTCCTTTTGCATTTGACCCATAATTTCCATCAGGCTATTTTCTCCATCAGCCAGACTTAAAACTGTAACACTTTATAGTTGACAAACACATACTTTCATATTCTCTCTCAGGTGGAAGTCTTCATGATGATCTTGTACTCTCTGACCATTATGACACACTGCAGGATTAGAACTGGGTTTGAGATGACCATTAGCAAGCTCAAGTCCCTGTTCTAATGACTGTGCAGGATCAGGGTCTCCTCAGAGAGTCCATGTGACATCATGGTCACATGTATCATGATCTATAATGTTGCCACAATTACAGCAGAGAGCGAGTCGCAGGGACTCGTGAACAAACCTGTGGAGGATTATATTTTCCACTGGGAGAGCTGTCACAGATTTCTCAATACCCAGCAGACATGTCATGAAGACACATTCATTTTCAGTTCATTTAAAGTCTTATTTAATGCAGATATATATTATAATAACAAAAAATCATCCACCATGGGCAGCCACCCTATAGACAAAGTCTCAACCTGGTTGTTATCTGTTGTATGACAATGTCAATTTGGCTATTGCATTTTTCAATTTGCTTTTATAAATGAACCTTGTAGAGCTCCTTCACTGTAGCAGATAAGAGTGACATTGTGTTATGCATGAGGTATTCCAGTAGTGTCATTCTTTATCATTTTAGTTTGTAGTCAGGGACGCCATACAGGGTGAAAAATAATGGCCTGTGACTGATGGGGGCCCTAAAAAATATTAAAACATCAGTTAATTTGTTTTATTAACATATTAATAGACATTGATAGAATATTTCATTTACAATTAAACTAACACTTTATTTGTATGCAGCATGTTGCATGCATGTCTACACAGTGATAGTATTGGACTACAAGCCTTGCCTTTACAGGTTGAGGTGTGATTAGAGTAATTGTGCATGGTTGGTTGTGACCTGTGTGTGTGGTGGTGGGACCCAATGTGATATCTTTTCATGGGGGCCAAAATCCCTGGCAGCGCCCCTGTCTGTAGTCCTTTAATGTATAATGCAGTAAGGACAAAGACTTAAGTCAGGTTTATAGTACTGCTTCAACTCGATGTGGGAGGTATGCCATTGCCTCAACACCGTCATGAACCTTTCGAAGTTCTGTGTTGGGGCTGAATGGCGCTGTGCAATTCAACGCCAAAATGCTAGGGGGTGTGAGGTTCCTGAAGAGCCTGAAGGGTCTATCGTGAAGAGTGTGAAGAAGCCAAAATGTGGCGCAGAGCAATCACAGCCTTTGTGGTCTTCGTCGCCTCAACTCGCAGTTACAATTTCTTGGAGGTGAACATCAGGCGATGGTGTCAAGTTGATCTATACTTTATATTAAAAAGTTATACTTCTATAGACTTCACTGAATTAGTGGCAATAAGCATGGTTTCATTATCACCATTGTGTGATGAAGAGATATAATGTTGGAGTGAGATTACTCAAACCATCAGTGAAAATGAGTGGAGTACTTAGAGCTGTAGGAAACCCTCTAGCAGTAGGCTCCGTAACACAAATGACACCATCAGTAACTCTTAGAAAATGAACTAAATTAGTCAGTGCTCCAGTCTAAGTTGTATAAAATGTGTGGTGAAAACAAGCAAAACACAAATGCCACTGTTACAATTACAATAAACCTGCACCGTTATGCACGTGTTATAACAGTGGCTGTTGATTCTCCAGTGTTTCTTGTGTTTCCCCCGCCCTTCTATGTTTCTAGTGATCTCATCTGTCTCATCTGACTTCATCTCCTCCCTCTCCTGGCTCCCTGCTCCACCTGCCTTCATTCAGCTCATCTTCTCCCTCAGTCTTCACACTTGTCATCCATCATCTCACCATCTCTCCAGTAGCTCCTCAACTACTCAGAGATTGTTGTTTCAACCTCAGTGGTAGTACACATTCACAGATCAGTTTTGCTAGTTAAATCCTCATGTCAAGATGTCTATTGTATGCTAACCCATTTCTCTTCTGTCCTAGGATCAATCAATCAATCAATCTTTATTTGTATAGAGCAAAGTTATCTCAAGGCACTTTACACATAGAGCAGGTTCTAAACCAAACTCTTCAGGTTTTAACTTTAAAGAGACCCAACATTCCCACATGAGCAACAGTGGAGAGAAAAAACTCCCTTTTAACAGGAAGAAACCTCAGAACCAGACTCAGAGTGGGAGAACATCTGCCTCGACCGGTTGGGGTTGAGAGGAGAGAAAGGAAGGATAGAGGAGAGAAGCACAATGAAAATCAACAATGAAGCTAGAAGGTCCGGAACTGGAATCCGTCATCCAGACGTCTACAGGCCCAGATTATCTGTGAGACGAGAAAGCACAGACAACTCCGGGGAAGAAGTTTAGGTTATTGAATGCATTAATAGAACATGACTGTTAATGGAAATAGATGGATGGATAGAGAGAGAGAGGGAGAAGGAGAGAGGAGCTCAGTGCATCATGGGGGGTCCCCCGGCAATCTAAGCCTATAGCAGCATAAGTTAAGAGCTCAAAGAGCCCTAACTATAAGCTTTATCAAAACTAAAGTTTTAAGCCTACTCTTAAATGTAGGGAGGGTGTCTGCCCCCCGGACCAAATCTGGAAGATGGTTCCACAGGAGAGGAGCCTGATAGCTGAAGGCTCTGCCTCCTGTTCTACTTTTAGAGATACTAGGAACCACAAGTAGACCTGCATGCTGGGAGCGCAGTGTTCTAGTAGGTACATAAGGTACTATCAGCTCTTTAAGATATGATGGAGCCTGACCATTGAGAGCTTTGAAGGTGAGGAGAAGGACTTTGAATTCTATTCTGAATGTTATGGGAAGTCAATGCAGTGAAGCCAAGATGGGAGTAATATGATCTCTCTTTCTAGTTTTTGTCAGAATACGAGCAGCTGCATTCTGGACCAGCTGGAGAGTCTTTAGAGACTTGTTAGGACAGCCTGATAATAATGAATTACAGTAGTCCAGCCTAGAAGTAACAAATGCATGGACTAGTTTTTCAGCATCATTTTGAGACAGGATATGTCTAATTTTTGCAATATTACGCAGATGAAAGAAGGCAGTCCTTAAAATGTGTTTTATGTGGGAATTAAAGGACAAATCCTGATCAAATATAACTCCTAGGTTCCTTACAGTGGTGCTGGAGGCCAGAGTAATGCCATCCAGATAACCTCATTCCTGTCTGCCAGCTACCTCCTGGCTGGCTTCCTCTCGTTCCCTGCTCAGACACCCACCTCCATAAATAAACCGTTTTCTTATCCAGTATCAGGCTGGTCCTGTCCTATGTTTGAGTCCCTCCTGAGTTCACAACAGCTGGTATCTGTGTCCTGTGATGATCTGCCATCAGTGATGGCTTCAGTAACAGCCTGCCTACTGCTGAGTGAGCCTTAAGCCTGCTGTTGAAAAGGATTGAATCTCATGGCTGCAGCCACTCTATCATTACCAGATGGAGTGATGCCAGCTAAGATAGCAGGGACAATTGGAGGCTAATGAAATACCTGCTTTTCTAGCTAAGCTAACGAATTGTGGATGACCAGGATGAGAGTAGGCTGGTTACCAATAAATGTATTAACTAAAGTTACTAGAACATTGGTTTAACCCTTACATACTTTTCAGGTCAAATTTGACCCATTTTTCCATTTGATAGCTGTAAAAACACACTAAATGTCTTTTACCCTGAAATTTGATGACTTCCTAAAGTGGTCCAAAATGTATATTCAGTCAGGAACACTCTCATAGATTAAACCATTAATTACCACAAATAGTAATACAGTTTTACTTGGCGTTGAAGGCTCCACTCTAAGATGCTCTTATTCAAGTCATATTTAAAGGGACCGCCTTGTGGTGAGAATGGCTGTGATTGGTGTGCGACTGATAAGGTGTGCAGATTCAATCAGTGGCTGTCAGCTGATTACAGCTGGGGCGTATGACTTCTGTGTCCTGCATGAACTAACGCGTTGCTTCATTTAATGAAATATTTAACCTTTTATATGCTCAACCGTTTGGTAGAGGTCACTCAAACCTAAATCTATTAAACACATTTAACTTTTTGGGCAATCTTTACCACTTGTATGAAGTGTTATGTTATGGTTGCTATAGATACAGGTTGTGCTAGTATATAAATGAAGAATAACACAAATCACTGCTGACATCAGAGATCCTGCTGGAGGCCTTTTTGTCGTTGAGTTTCATTTTTTCATCTTGTACACAAACAGAATGAGTCTCTAACATGTTTCTAAAAAAGTTTAGAACAAATGAGGTGTGAATGAGGCCTGTAGAGGTCTGTAAAACAATCCATGGTTTATGTTCATGGCCTCAAAGAGGAAGGAATAGCACTGCTGTGACCTACAAAGGGTTAAAAACACATTTTTGTCCATCAAGGCTGTTCTGGGTCAAATTTGAGCCGTATATGTTGACATGTCTTTTAGTTAAATTAATAGTTAATAGTTTTAATAAGATAGTAGTTATGAGGATTTCTTTTTATGATGTAGCAGTGAAGATTCTTGGCTCTAATTTAGAAGAAATATGATTTCCTGTGTGCTCTGTATGAAGCAAATAAACATCTGGAGATGATATATTTGATTTAGGCTGTAGGAGGAGTTTGTTTAAGCCTTTCAATCTTTAATAAAGAAAATGCACAGTTAATTCAAATTGGTGACACCCAAGCCCAAGACCATATCAGATATTAGGTTTTGCCACTTCTGATGCATGTGCAAAGTTTTGTGAGTTTTAGTGGACCCCTAGCACCTCAAAAATGCTACAAGTCATTAGGAGGCACTATAGAGCTGATGCACCATGTCTATGCCCAACTGCCCAAATTAGTTTTTTTTTTTTTTGTCATTACATTGTCAGTGAAGACGTTTATGTAGGATCGAACACTGTTGTGGTGTGCAGCTCAATGTTCTTATGTTCAAAGAGTTCCCACACAGTGTCTCACAGCAGTGCTGGACTGATAATGAAGCTTTCTCATTCCAGATGTGCACTGTATTGGTCTGAGGTTCTGCTCTGCAGATGAAGGGTTTATAAGCTGGTGAACAGGAACCGGGAGAGGTGGTCAGATTATCCCAGATGTGGTGATGGAAAGGTTCTGGAATATTTGTGTACACCTGACCCAGTGTTCTGGTCGTGGTTTGAATGTACACATTTTTGTAGAACCTGGGTCATGCAGTCTTGAGGCTGAGGTGGTTAAAGTGGTTAAATTATTATATCTTTACACAAACAATAGGTTCCTTGCATTGCCAGCGACTGTTGGGCCCTAATAAGCTTGCAGGGCAGGAAGGGTTTTATAGATGTATGACAGGAAAAGGAGTATCTGAGGTGTGGATTTCCTAAAAAGGTCTCACCCAACTCAAATGTGTTTTGCTCAGAGTTTGGCCTCTTGACCTCTCTTGTCACATCTGTTTAATTTCTGTTGTCTGGTCTTTGTACATTTTTGGGTCTAGATGTGGAAATATGAGCTCACAAGGCCAGAAGCAATGAGAACAGGACTGCAGTGAGTATACATGGTTTAGCACCAGATTAAATCAGCTAACAAGAAGTCATTATCAGAGCCAGTAGTAGAGTGGTTACAATTGGTTTACATTAATCAGGTTTTGGTCTGTAAGACAAAGGCTTCTAACCTAAAATATTGAACTATGACCTTAATGCTTCATGGGTTAGGGTTACTACTTACTGACATCTGTATCAAAGCAAACAGGTAGATCTACATTTTTCTTAATTCACCCAAAATCAATCATCAATTTGACAACAAACACATGCAAATAACTACACAGGTATGACCTACAAGTTCTATCATACAGCCTAACAGCAAACTGTAAGTGAACACAACCAATGATATGATAGGCAGACATACTATCAGAACCAATAGAGCCAAAAACTCATTTGTTCCCATAGCTATAACCCGATTAACCCACACATACATTTTCTTTTTTCTTTTAAATTTCTGCTTGAACTGTGATAATATTGTGATGTTGCTGCCATGGATGATTTGGATTGTCTGGTGTTTTTGTTAATGTGTCTCTGTGTTGTACAACTAATTGCCTCTTGGATTACATTATATTTCTAAGTCTAAGGGTCTGTTAGAAACCGCATATTTTCCTACTACTCTACTAACTCTGACGTCATTTGAAGTATGTAGTGTGTTTAACGGCGTAGTATGTGATTTAGAGTATGTGAGAAGTTCCTGGATGGTTTACTAGATTCTCCAGAAATGCAGAGTACACTCAAATTACCCAAGATGCAACGCAACTTCTGAAAAAACCCAAAATACAAATGTCACAGATCACTACCTCAGAGGTTTCAAGTTAGCTACAGCGAGGGTATGTTCTCTTCCTGTTTTCAAAATAAAAGCACCAATTCTATCGTTGTGGTTTTCTTAATATTAAAAGGCAACGGGTGTTTTATTTTGTGAAAATGACAGGAAGTGAGTTTACAGAGTAGGGACGAAAAACATTGTGGGTCATCGTGTAGTTTACTACAATGTAAACAGTCTGCTTACTATCTGGTCGTTTAGTGTGTAGTTTGTAGGATGGAAGTATGTAGTATGTAGTATGTAGTATGCGGTTTCGAACACAGCCTAAGTGTATAGGTCGTAGGTCTATAGGTCACACAACCCACTTTTATATTGTCTAGAAATGGTTAAAAGACTTAATGTGACTATTTACACTTTCTTGGCAAAACCTCAAAAAAGCAGCTAGAGAAAAACAAATGTTCTCAAACCAAATCACATAAATAATGTGAGTAAATATAAACACAGAAATGATATGAAAGTAAAACGTGAATACAATAAAAATATTGGCTTAATAAAAGTCAAAGAAATCACCTCACTGACTGCAAAGCATGGAAGCTTCTCTGTAGTCCTGTTAGGACGGTGTTCAACTATAAATCTCTAATATGTTCAATCATTACAAATGATTCAGAGCTCTCTTATGTCTGCTTCGTGATCAATTAACTCCCATGCAGCTGCAGAACTGTCCACACCCTGCATCATTACCATGCATTTAGTGGTGACCAACGGCAGACACTATTACTGGATACACCTAATTACACTGCCTAACATCATGTTAAGGGGACACTGTCATCATACTTAATATGATGAATTGAGTTAAACCACATTTCCAGCACTGCGTATTTGTGATCAAAGACTTCCAATCAACAATTAGAGGAACCTCTTGTCATTTGTAATTTGTGCAGAGGTCATATTTAGGTTAGCACTGAGAAAAGAGGGTGGAAAATGCTCTTTAAATATTGATCTATTACTGTTTAATTTTTTGTGTGGCAAGTGATATCTGTGTTTATGTACATATTCATATTTTATGTAGCAAAAAGCACACCATCTGTAAGGTAGACCACAAGTCTAGAACACACAATTAGCATTGTCACTCTAAAACAACCTGCAGCCACAAAGATCAAATGTTAATATGAATTTTTCACCCTTGATTAAATTATTTACTTGAGCCAACTGGTCCAATTCCCAGATATTAATACACATTGGACCTAAATGACATGCACAGCTATTACCTGTCATAAACCATGCAAATATGATCAATTGGAACAATTAGATTACCCACACATGAAGAGTGATTGATACCAGTGAAAGCTGATGTGTTTCCAGTTGAACTAATCTCTGATATACGGTGGCTGGGAAGTGCAAAACAACATCACAAAGTATGAAACACTTTTAGAAAGCTTGAGACAACTTTACATTTTGGAAAACCTTTTTATATATCATACAACACAATGATATGAGCAAAACACTTTGAACTTCCTAACCTACTCTTAATTTAAGTGGATACACTCTTAACAAGTGTGAATGTAAATGTATGTACATGTATGTGTGTATATGAGTGTGCGCAAATTGTTTTATGAGTGTATGTGTATGTATTAGCCCCAACAGTGAACACTTTTAAATCCAGGTTAAAAACATTTCTCTTCTCCTGTGCTTACGATTGAGCTCTTCTAAAGCACTTTACATTTTAATCTTTCATTTGCACTGCATGTCCTTTTAATGATTTTAAAGCTAATTTATTATTTTATGCTGCAATCATTTTATTTATGTCTTTCTATTTTTCTGTACTTTGTTTTTATTATGGGGGTGGGGGGTGGGGTTAATTGTATGTTTTAAGTTTCTCAAATTACATGTTTTTCTGTTTTATGTAAAGCACATTGAGTTGCCATTGTGTATGAAATGCGCTATATCAATAAAACTGCCTTGCCTTGCCTTGCCTATTAGTGGAAGTAGGTGTGGAATAAGTGTTTATATGATAACTCTTTTCTATTACATTTAATTTTTTTCCCCTTATTGTTGACTGTTATGGGGGGATGATATATGTTCTGTTTGTTTTCATTTTAAAAAATCAATAAACAAAGCACTACTTGCCTTTGTATTTAGCCTACGCCTTAACCTACGCTCCATCACCCACATTTGTTGTATGCAATATTCTGATTTTTGCAGGAATTTCAGACAAATCTGCACATTTATTTACCACTTTGACTACATTCTCCTTGCAAGGCCTTTCTAACCACAGTCTCATCATTCTCAGATTAGCCTTACCTCACCTCACTGTTGCATCCTGTCTCTCCAGCACAGTGAAAGCTGATGTGATTGGTTGCCAGTGCAGGAATAGTTGTGGCTGGGTTAGGAGGTTAGGAGCCTCCCTATACATTTTTGCTACAGACTCTGCAGCTTATTTCCTAAGATGGAACACAGTGTTTCTCTTTGCCCTAAGCTACTGACACACAACCAGGCTTATCATCCTCTTTGATATCCTGTTTAACACTCTCTGACTCCCTTGCAGCTCCTATCAATTCCTCATCTAAGCTCTCTGGTTGCTGGTTTGGTGCTGCTGCAGCTAAGCATCTAATTCTGGTACTTTGTGTGAGCTTGCGTAATTTAAGTAGATTCCACCCTTTCCATTTATAACAGGGTTAAGTTCTCTGTCTATTCAAAGATACAGAAGAGTTAGTATAATCCCGCTGGTTATTTTGCTCTTTGTTTTTAACCTCGGCTTCTGTGAGATCTGAAATTATACAACAGAGAGGAATTTTTGGAGTAAGCTGTTCTGTCATTGTCAGAGCTGGTGATTCTGGTCTTAATGTTCACTCTCCATTCCAAACACTTCTTTTTCACCTTTCACCTGTGAATTTGTGTGTGTTGTTTTGTCCCATATGCAGTTTTTGTTTTCAGGTACCACTCTTTTTTTTCCCAGTAATTGTATTTTTCTCTGAGCAGACAGAGCTGCAGTATCTAACAGTCCCACAGATGAAGGGAATCACTGAGTCCAAACCTTTAGCTCTGTCTAGAATTTCAGCAGGAGGCTTTAGAGTAAATGATGTAATGTCTGAACATCCTGCTGTGATGATCGGATGCTGATGAGATTAATATTTTGGACATGTCATCAGCTATCTTTCTCTCTGTCAGTGTTTTTTCTTGTTCAGTTAGATGTTCTCTTCACTGTGCAGCAGGCACGTGCACACTTAGGGCCCTAGCGGTGCTTGAGCCCCTGCCCTTTTTGCCTCGTATTAAAAAGTGCCCTCTGTGTGTGTGTGTGTGTGTGTGTGTGTGTGTGTGTGTGTGTGTGTGTGTGTGTGTGTGTGTGTGTGTGTGTGTGTGTGTGTGTTTATTTGTTTGTTTTAAATAAAATTAATGAATTCCTGTTAGAGATGTAAAAAAAACAAAAATGGCGGTACAAAAACTGTAGGCCTACCCATTTCTTGTAATACGGGGTTGTTGTGTGTTGAGCCGCTGCTTCTTTATCCGTTGCGGCTCCGCTCTGTCACAGAGCCGCCAGAGAGAGAGAGAGAGAGAGAGAGAGAGAGAGAGAGAGAGAGAGAGAGTTAACTGAGGAGACGTGACAGTGGAGCAAGTTGAACCTGAGCTATGGTCTAACTAGTCACCGTCCACTTATTCAACGTGCTTAAATATGTTTAATATTTCAGAAAAACGCTCTATTTTAATCAATGTGTCAGCTTCTGTTTTTGCCGGACGTGGGAGCACGGCGCATCAAATCAGCACAGAGCAGATCGTGCGGGACGGGAAATTGTGTACAAAATACAAAATAAAACACCGGGTTAATTTTCAAAATAGAATGCACCATGTTTACGGCCTTCACTACTAGTCTGAAGTACAGGTCCGAGGTTTAGATATAAAGTTTATTGTGACTTTGCTACTACTGTGTGGGCTAACAAAATAATAATAATAATGATAATAATGATAATAATAATAACAGTAATTTCAGCATTCAGGGGATATAAACTGTATTATTACTCATGTTGACAATAATTTGTTGACACAAAAGAAATGGCAATTTCATATCACTTTCACCTACACAGGACACACAGCTAAGTAGTTAGCGTTCTATTAGCACTTTATTTTTTAATTTTACATTAATTTCCATATTGTGTAAAGGACCGAAAAAAAAAAAAAAATTGGCAGGCACATGCTGCCCTTTTCTGACTTTGAGCCCCTGCCTCTCTATAATCATGTGCACGTCCCTGCTGTGCAGAATGATGTATGTGCAGTTTGCAGTGTTTCCCACAGACACTATGAGAACAAAATTAAGAGTTTATATCAAGATTTTTTTTGTGCTTTGATAATTTAACTACTGGTTGAACAGTGGTCCCACCCACAAAGCACAGGTAGTACATCAAAAAAGACTAATGTCCATATTTCAGCTCTGAAACAAACCCTGTATGCATACAAATGCATGAAATTAAATAAAGGAATGAAGAAAATAAATAGCATGTAAAACACCCTAGTGTTCAAAGGGTTAATACAAGTTTAATAGGTCAGTGAAAGCCAAACATCCAGAATCACTAACAGTTTCTTCTCTTCTTGGCTTTAAGAACTCAAAACAAACTCCTGTGTAATCCTGTGTAATACTCTTGGCCGCTGCTTTTATTCATTTTATTTATTCTATATATATTATTCAAGTGTAATACCCTCCACATTATGCTATTAGCTGCATCTCATCTCTGTATTCTATGTCATCTTTTTATTGTATGTCATCTTTTTTTAACTGTGTGTATGTCATGCTTTTATCTCTTCATGTTTGTATCTGTTTTTAAAGCACAAATGGAGAGGCGCCTGTAATCTCATTATATGTAATATATAATGAAAATAAATCTTTCTATTGTATTCTAAAGTTAATATTACCATAAGTAAACGTGTATACTATAAGCCCCACTGATGTATAAGACGTAGTGCTTTTTGGGGGGGGTGTCTTGCTGGGGAAAACACTTATACTATTACTATACTATATACTAACTTACCTCTATTGAAACACAATAAAACACACATATTACACCTGAAACAGTGGATCTGGTTAATGGTTAATGGTCTGGTAATGATTTGATTAACTGAACTGGACCTGTATATTAACTCAGACCAGGTTCAGTTAGGCTGAGTTTCAATTAAACCTTTTAAAAGAAGACAGTTACTTTACATCTTTAATACAGTGTGTAGCTGTGTGCTTACTCTAGTCCCAAAAAACTCTTGTTGAGCAATCATCCTCTGTTCCATCCAAGTGGAAAACATCCAGACATTCTTCAGATCTGTGCTCATACTGTGTGTCTCTGCCGCAGTGCAATAACACTGACATCGCTGTTTATAGGATATTATAGTTCATAAGTGGATGCTCACATCAATTTTTTTTATAGTTATAGTTATTATTCTTAGTGTGGACAGCCTTTTACATAACTATGATCGTATAGAACACACCAGTGTATAAGACGCACCCCACTTATAAATGAAAAAAATAGCGTTAAATGTGTGTCTTACACACTGGTCTTTACAGTAAGCTCTCAGGGACCTGGAGCAGTCCACCACACTCCAGGTTGGTAAGCTTGACACACACCATTTGTTTGATGGAGTGACCCCTGCAGGAAGACCTTTCACCTGTTGCTCTGAGCCATATATTAAAGGGATTTGTCTCATTAATATCTGCTGGTCACACAGGCTCTGACTGCATTTGATAATACCAGCTGAAATGTTCAATAAGCCAATTATGCCTGATAACCCATCAAATTCAAGCCTGTGAGTATAGGTCTGATAATGCATAACTGGATTCCACATATGCCACATGCCTGCAAGGAGGAAGTCAAAAGCTTCATATTAAATAAAAACTAATTATTGTATCATAAGCTTGAGATATTTCAACAAGCTTTGGCATCATTCCCCAAGTCTCTTCTGTTAGCTGTATCTGTGCAGTAAGTGGCTTTCTAAATGCTTTAAAACATTAGCTACTGGTTCTGGACTAATGGTTGGTTTTGTACCACATGAGGAACCATCACAAGCCACAACACACTGGAACATCTCCTCCACCCGCCTGCAGCTGTGTTGGACAGTATATAAAGAACAGATGAATCTACTTCTTGCTGGAGGTGCATCAATTTTGGTTCAAAATGTGATCGATATTTTAAACCCACCTGGGGCATTTTGTAGAGACACATTAATAGCACATCAATGCTTACAGTTAATAGGAAGTACAGAGGTATACGAGAGGAGGAAGATTTCCTCCTGGAATTAACCCTCCTGTTGTCCTCGAGTCAAGGAAGGAAGGAAGGGACGAAGAAGGAAGGAAGGGAGAGAGGGAGGAAGAAGGGAGGAAAGGAGGAAGAAAGGAAGGGAGATAGAAGGAAGGAAGGGAGGAAGAAGAAAGGAAAGGAGGGAGGGAGGGAGAAGGGAGGAAAGGAGGAAGGAGGGAGGGAGGGAGAAGGGAAAAGAGGAAGGAAAGAAGGACAACGGAAAGAAGGGAGGAGGAAGGAAGGAAAGAAGGACAGAGGAAAGAAGGAAGGACAGAGGAAAGAAGGGAGGTTGGGGGGGGGAGGAAGGAAGGAGGGAAGGAAAGAAGGAAGGAGGGAGGAAGGAAAGGAAGGAGGGAAGGAAAGCAGGAGGGAGGGAGGGAGGAAGGGAGAAAGGAAGGAAGGAATGAGGGAAGGAAAGAAAGAGAGAATGAGGGAGGGAGGAAGGACAGACGGAAGGAAGGAAGGGAGGAAGAAGGTAACAGTCAAAACAGACAAGGTCAATTTGACCCGGGAGGACGACACAGAGGTTAAAAGAAAAAGATTAGTGTAATGTTCTTTATGTTGAATCAGAGCCACGCATGAGAGAGGTGCAAGAGTTAACACATGGTCATGCTGAGGAGCTAGCTAGCTATAGGAGTCTTATCATGCATTAGCTAGCTAGCTGTGGCACTTGATGTTGGATACTTTATTATTGTACACAGAAAACCCTTTACAAACCCTTTTCAAACCCTTTACCCAGCTGCATGTTACTGAATATTCGAGAGGTTAATCATCAAAGCCACATTAATTCTCGTCTGTTTTAATTAATATTCCTCTGGTTTGTTTACATGTTTACAGAGCTGTGGATAACTGAAAGGTTAATAGACGAGCTATTATCCTCCACGGGCTCTGGATACTTCAGCATCCTGATAAAAACGCTCTTGGAGTTTGACGTAAATGATCATTTGGAAAGCAGAGGGATTATGAAGCAGGTTCTTGACTGAGTGAATGTGTGCTAGTCCATTAAAACAGAAACACTAATTATTCAAATCTAAACCCCTGCAGGACTCTCCTCAGGAAACCTAACACAAATCAAACATGTGTCTCATAACGGATTACTTTTATTAACTTAAAGATGGAGAGCTTAAGTAAGAGAACTAATTAGACATGCAGAGATCTGAGCTGATTACTTATCACAGTGTTTGATTTTGGTGTGTTAGCCGCAACATGTATTGTGATACTGTGATGGACAACATTGTGATGGCACCTGTACTCTCCTATGATGCACAAGTGAGTCAATTTATTCAGATCTAATCGGTTGTTTCACAATGTTGGAGCCAAATCTGTATTGGATCCTGAGAGTGGGACTGTATAGGACTTTGAACAGGCTTAGGTTGCCAGACCATATGAGGTTTGATGCAGAAAAACGGTTTCCAAAGATCAAAAGGAAATCAGAGATAAAACCGTGAAGGGTTTAAAAGTAATTAAAAGTTTCCTGAACTGAATTACAAAATGAAAAGGGAGCTAATGTGTAGCAGAAAGCACTGGAGTTTCTCAAAGGAACATTTTTATCTGTGCAATTTTATCTGTGATGGACTGGAAAACATTCAAGAATGGTTCCTTGGATGGAGTGAAATAAGAAAGGTTAATCCAATCACCAAGCATAACCTCAAGCATGTAACACACAGCTGGGTGTCAAATGAATGTTAAAACCAGCATGCAGTGTGTTAATAAGGTGTTGTTAGACCTTCAGTGATCCATGTCAGAAATTCTCCAACTGTATGAAACTCTACTGAACCTTCATGGAATTCTTCCAAAACATAAGGTGATAACGGGTCATTCCAGAATATCAGTTTCACACTCATCACCATTTAATGACCCTGGTAAGCTGTTATTTTCGCCCCCTTCACGTATGTATAAATATAGAAGACTTGATTTGACTCATTAGGACGACTGAAGCTTCATATTAGCTTCAGATCAACCTCAGGAGGACTGTGGATTTAGTCCTCCATCACTTCCATTGTAAGTGTATTATGAAGAGATCTTCTAATGGTCAGTATGAACAGGAGGAATCATTACAGCAAGGAAAACATGTTTCAGTGTTCATTTGGCCTCCTGATTGTTGTTTTAAGACAGATATGAAAAGTTGAGTAATGTCATTTAATAGAATGGACAAGTATTAGGAATGCTTTTTAATATAATACACTGCAGCACATCACTGCCACCTACTGCAACCGCATTCATTAACATAAATCAGAATTATCACCTTTCTGACAATGTTAACAAAAACAGAAAATACACAAGCTTCATTAAAGAAGAATTTATGAAAGAGCTGTTATACTGGAATGCATTGGATTGTGCAGGTGTTGCTCATAAAGTAGGGAGTAAGGCTACGTTCACACAGCGGTTAAAAGTGACCTGAATCCGATTTGTTCGCTCAAATGTGAACCATATCTGATTTGTTTCTGACAATGTGAACACTGAATCTGACATTTCCAAATCCAATTCAGGCCACTTTCAAATGTGCTACTGAATCAGATACATATCGACCACAATCTGAACAGTCAGCAATAAATCAGAATTGAGCATTAAGGCCTGCAGTGTGAACGTAGCCAAAGATTTTTATACATGCTGAGAGCTTGATTAGTTGTTTCAACTTTCAACTGGAACTTTGTTTCTTTAACATGCTTACATAATAACTTTAACTAATAGAACTGTCATGACATAATTCAAGGTCTGTCTAAAAGCACACTCACTTAGAAAACAAATAGTCATTTCTTAATTGATTGTGTGACTGCACGCCCTATGCCATTATATGACTGAATTATTTGGTATTCTTCTAATCTAAAAGTGTTTATGGACTGCATTACTGTGCATACACTTTAGTAGGGAGATTATTAACAATGTGTCATCCTTACTGTGTTTGTTTTAATATGTTAGTGTGAAACACCAATCACAGCCTAATTAAGGTTTTTTTTGAGACCACACCGGCAGAGGAACGATGGGGAAACAGTATATGTAAGAGGCTTGAAGTGTTTGGAGTCAAGGGTGTGCGTGGGAGACAACAGAGCCATTGTAGGCACAGCAGTTGTTGTTGGGAGAGTTTGAACATTGTTGCTTTCACACTTAACACACACTCTGATGATACATCTGAGGTCATGTGTTACATTACATCCAACCAAATAAACAAATGATCCACTAAATGTGTCATTTGTTGTTGTTTTTAGCCATTTCTTACAAGTGATGCATGTATTGCATGCATTTCACAGATCTCATGGTGTAGGCTCAACCACACACACACACACACACACACACACACACACACACACACACACACACACACACAGAGACAACAGCAGTATGAAATGCTTCATACATGATGTCATTTCTACTGCTGTTACCTTTTCAGGCTTCTACTGCTAATTTCTTTACTTGCAAGAGGCTGCCTCACCCAAACTGTAAGTTATTAACACTTGCTTGCTTCTGATAACAGCTGTTTCCTCTGCTAACTGCAAAATTACCTGGACTTTAATGGCTCAAGTGGTAAATATAAGTTATTCATTTGTCTGCTGCTCAGTTTATTTTTTAATAGAATATTCTTTCTTTTTCTTTTTTTTGTCATTAAAGTTTTTTGTTAATTTATTTTGATGTACTTGAACAGACAACTTCATTACAATCTTTATTCATTATGTATCACATGTTGAATTTACAAATTACAAGTACATATATACATATGCACATCTACATACAGTACATACTGTACATACACACACAAATATATGGACACTGTATTCTTTCTTTTTCATACTTTTTTCCCCAATTGATATAAAACTACACTCAGCTAAACTGAAACTCAACACTTCCTGCAGATGTTTCATAATAAACTCCCCACCAGGAAATGAATGATTGTGCCACTTGAGCTGCTGGAAGACTTTTAATGTGACATACTGTATGTTTTAATGTGCAGGAGGTGTTTCATTTCAGAATCCAAAAATTGGCAAAGTGGATGCATATGGAAACAAGTGGTGAATGAAAAAAGCATTTCTGGAGAAGAGAAAGTGAGAGCAGCAGAGGTGTGAGAATGTGGAAGTATAAATTTGGATCATTTGTGTTTTTGAACCATGAAGCAGGTGAAATTAGGCATAAATGTCCATTATGAATAACATAATGTTCCAAATGAACCATTACACTAAAGTGATTTGCAAACACTGCTTATGTGCAGATGGATAATGATATCAGTGTCATGTTTCAGAGGATTGTCGTCATTAAGTGCACATTTTCGAGCCTGGTGTGAGTCAGGCATATTTAGTTTTAATTATTAAAACTTGTATAAGTTAAAGTGGATATGATACCATGTTGCAAATCACAGATTACATGCTGGAAGTGTATTGAAACACATCCCTCCATCTCTGCTGTTGAGGTAAATATAGGCTAATGTTGCTATGGCAGCCCTCTTCACTTCCTGTTTGCTGATAGTTTATAATATTGAAATTGGGGCATAAGATCTGGGAAACTGAAAAGCATCTTCAAAACTAATGTAATTGAAGAGGTGATTGAAAAAAGTATTTGTGTGCCACATTTGTGCGGATACATTCTGCAAAGATGGGTCAGTGCAGTTCCAGCTGTGCTGCTGTCATCACAAACTGGTGTCACCTGATAATGGAAGGATGTTTTATTTCTCTAAAAATGATTGTCATGATTCCTCTCTCCTCACATCTTGTCCTTAGATCTCTCCTTTGCATCTTGTGCAGGAGGAACGCCAGAGTAAAATGCAGATGAGCAAAACAAGGAAACATTTTAGACTGACAAAAAGCACCCAAAGGGCCTGATTTACTAAGATCCCAAATAAAGGGCACTAAATTGTGTGCGCAGTGCAACAGATTGCATGTTTAGTTAGCGTGTGTTTTGTAGGTGATCTACTAAGAATAACTGTGTAAATGAAAAGCATTAACAGCAGTATTTAAATGAGGGTTTTGTGTCTTAATGGAGAGTTTGGATGAGCAGAAAGCTGCAAGAGCAAAATGAAACGTGATCAGGTTCTAGTGGAAGAGGTTAACTAATATATTGAGATATAGCAATAACTAATATTACCAGAAAACCCACCATATGGGAGAATATTTGTGACGAAGTCAATGCTGTTAGTAAAACCAAAAATATTCCACTCCAAAAATATTAACACCCGTCCTGTGTGTATTGTGTCATTGTGCCTCTGTTTCCTTTTTACCACAGTAAAGTCGAAAGACGCAAACCTCAGTGTGCTGCGTTAATAGATCAGCTTGTTTATTTTTTGCGGGTGATGTCAAGTTTGCACACGTTTTTACACATGCTGACCTTTAGTAAATCAGGCTCAAAGAGTTTTAACTTCTACAGGTCAATTAGCCATAATAAGTTTAGTTACAATATAAACATTGCCTTTCCCCACATGTGGCCCATCAGCCACATGAACAAGGCTGCTAAACTTTCCTAGCTGAACTTAGAGAAGAGTCCAAGCAGAACTTTGTACAGCCACAGTTGTAATGTGGGGAGTTGGAGTTGTGGAGGACAGTTGGAAGTTTTAATCTGTTGTCACAACAAGGTCAGAATGTTTCCCCAAATCACTGGATTTTGAGAAGCTGACAACTAGCCTGACAGGCTAATATTAAGGCTTTGTCTATGCTCAATCTGTTCCTGCTCCACAGTGGGCATTGTGCATTCTTATACTGTACGTGACAGGCATGGTTGGAGATGACTGAACTGAAGAGATGTTATTGTTCTCAGCTACATTTTAAAATGATCCAACTCATGTCTGAAGCTTTAGGCAAAAAACAGCCTGAAGCATGGGTCAGGTTGGGCTAAATCGTAATCATGATCAAATTTTGATTAATTGAGCAGCCTTACCTGAAACTTTCCAGTATTTTGCAACAGGTTTTTTTTTTTAGTTTAGTTAGCTTCTTTACTTTGAAGCCTGTTTGTGTGTGTGTGTGTGTGTGTGTGTGTGTGTGTATATGATTTAAATAAATTTAGTTTGGACACTTGATTGTTTTGCCTCTGAATACATGCTTTTAGGTCTAGACTCTAGAACCTTCTGAGTCATTACAGAGACATAAGGACGACGAAACAAGACAACCTTTCCTCTGAAGTGACGTGTGTTACTGATGACGGCAGGAGATAATCACAGCTGGAACAGCTGTCAGACCGTTTTAACAGCTGTAACTGACTTCTGATGAAGTTTGTTTCTGCACTGTGATATTATTAATGAAGTTAAACAGTTATCAGTGACAGAGGGTTGTTTTCTTTCTGGAGTCTGTTACCTATTTGACAAACAAAAACCTGCATTCTGTATTTATACTGTGTGCTGTATGCTGCTCTGAGGCACATGAACCATACTGGCAGAATGTGTTCATGTTACTCATTAATTATGGGAGTATGTATTGATATTTGGATTACGGATTCATTATTTTAAAACCCAGAATATGATTAGTCTTTTGAATACCAGAAATTGAATTATTTCTTAAGTTAAATGTTTCAGGGAAAATTGAAATGATGTAACTCATATCAAGGCCGACACTCAGGAATTATATAGGCTGGTGGATTTATTCAGTCACTGTCTGCAGGCATTTGGTTTGCTGTTTGTTACGGTTAGGTTTTCCCTCTCTCATTCATGCACTCAACACACCACTGATATTGATCTACATACATTACATGACCTCGTGTCTAATGCCGCATGTCATGTGTGTCTGACAATTTATGGTTAGTGTCTTCCCATCATGTCCCAGAGCTTCACTATTAATCGAAAATGAATAAATAAATAATAATAATAATAATAATGATTGTGCCACGCTGTTGCCCTTCATTACCATGAACACACACATTATAGTTTATATTGACTCAGTCACACACACCATCCTGCTGCCACAAATACTCATTAAAACACCAAATATTGACTACCACTGACAAAGTCCCCAACAAATGCAATATTTCCTCCTGTCAACATTTGTTACGAACTACAGTGGCCAGGTGCATTTTTTTTTAAAAACCCTGAAACTATACTGTATATTAATATATATTATTAAGCATGGGACTGAGAGTGACAGAGTATGAAAGCACTGACAGAGGGATAACACATTGTTGTTTATGTCTTTTCATGGGATCTGTTGACTATAAGGAAAATAGGAATGAGGAATGAAGGCAGCCTTTTGCTAACTGCAACTGCTATGGCTATACTGTTGTATCTAACTGTTATTGCTGCTGCAACTCACAATCCAGTAGTTATCATAAGCTAGTAGCCTTTTTCAGCAAATTCACCTGACACTGTCACAGTTTACTCTGCTGATTATATTCTTGCAACCCAGCATGCACATGGTGTGAGTTAAAGTGAATCCTTGCTTAAAGACAGTGTAAAGTGAATTCAGACTTTTTCTTCTTAACACATTAAATAGGTCATAAATGTATTTCTAAAAAAGGTGTAAAAAGCATTTCTACCATTTAGATTTGAATTGTGGAGCTAGGCTTCACAAACTGTGTTTCAACATTTCTGTGTTCAGGATTTAGTGGGCGGGTCTGAAAATCACAGCCACGTTAGCATAAACGCCCCTGCTGCTGTAGAGGTATAAATACATTCAGCACACACTACTGCTACTACAGTCTACAGTTAGCCAGTTAGCAGAGTTAGCCGCCGAGTTAGCTGCCAAGTTAGCAGCTGAGTTAGCAGCAGAACGCTCTCAGACATAGCGTCCATGTTTCTGGTAGAAGTGGTGACTTTGATTGACAGGTGACACTTGGTAGACAGCGTTTGGGAGCAAAGAAAGAGTCTGATTTTTACACAACTTTGAAGCCTAATTTCATATATTTGGTGATTTTTTTAATCATTCAAATTTGGCAGGGTGGTTAACAACACACTTTTCTGTGGTATGTCAAACTCGGAACACATATTTATTCTTACTTTACACTGACTTTAAAGATGACCAACCTTTGTCATCATAGCAACAGTAAACACCATGGAAGTGGGAGGTGAACAGGGGTTTCCTGCAGCAAGGTCCATTAAGTGCACTTTTTGCAAGTTAGAATCTGTCCACACACCCAACCCATCAGCTTTGAATATGAAAGTGTGTCACCTTATACATATGTCTTTTGGCTCTCTGAAAGCCTGGGCTGACTTTTGTGAAAAGGGGTTTGCTGCTACAGTATTTCATATTGCTGGTTTAATTAACCTGAATTAACCTTTAGTTTTAATGGATAATATCACATCTGATTGGGACGGCTTTGGCGTATGAGGTAGAGCGGGTCGTTGACTAATCAGTTAGATTGGTGGTTGGATGCCAGGCTGCTCCGAAGTGTCCTTGGCCAAGATACTGAACCCCAAATTGCTCCTGATGACTGTGTCAGCAGTGTCTAAATGTGTGTGTGAATGTTAGTTTCCTCCTGATGAGCAGGTTGGCACCCTGTGTGTTAGCTTCTGTCATCAGTGTATGAATGTGTGTGAATGGGTGAATGTGACTTGTAGTGTCAAAGTGCCTTGAGTGGTCAAAAAGCCTAGAAAAGCCATTTAACATTGCTTACATGAAGCTCAGTATCTTTATGAATATTTTAATTAGAATTTCTCCTAATACAGTTATTACTTCATTGTCCATTTTAGATTTATTCCTGTATTTGAGTTCAAAACTTTGCAGATTTTCTGACAACCTCTATCATTGCTGCAAACCACTGAGTGAACTTGCCCTTAGGTTTAGGAACTTGTCCGTGCAATCGTATTGTCACACTGCCCACAAAGTCCATCAGCATCACCATCAGCCCAGTGCTTCCTTGTCCTCCTGGTTGGGCCCAGCTGAGCCAATAAGCAGGTGTAATGGGAATTCGTATTATTCATCTTCTCTGATACAAAGCAGAGCAACTATGTCATATGATAAGGTGTATGTGTGTGTCATAATATGCTGACCATGACACCACTTATGTTACATGAAATGCTGATTGAGTGAATATCATTGAACTTTGAGTGAACATCATGTATGTTATGATCTACTGACTAAACATTGTCCTGATTGTACACACATTATGACATGGCTATTGTGCTTACATTGTTGAGACAGCAAGGAGTCCGTCTGCAGACGACTGAATAAACTATCAGAAAGACAATGAACGATTTTGTGCTTCTTGATACAAAATACTGCCAGAACACAGGTCAATAGCACCTCCTACGACACCGCACACATTTGAATCCAGGACAGATGTCATGCTTAGCTCCAAACATCAGTGTCAGTTATCTATCCAGGCTTCTCTGTGGGGTTGATGCTTTGGCTGGGCTGGTTGGTGGTGGGTCGACTGGGCTGAAGCTGTTTTTTGTTCCACTTAAATGTCCTACTTAAATCCAGGTAATTTTAGCTTTCCCATAATTGATGCCTTGGAGACTTCATACATTTGTACACCAATGTAACTCTGGCCTTTATGATCAATACACCATTGGTGGCTCAACATGTCATTTTTATGTATGAAACAGCTCTGTTAGCTCCACCATGTGCATGTACAGAGTCAGGTGGAAATCAGCCCTCCCTGCTATCATAGAAAACTGCAGCGACCAATGTTTTTCAAACCAATTACTCTAAGAGTGCTTTTGCCTCCAGTGAAGAGGCAGTTACATAGCATCCACAGCACACCCTGGTGTTGGTCTGTGGGTCACATGCATGAGGTGGAAGCTGTTATGTGTTTGTCTTTAATAAGGGTCATCTAGAGTTCGGTGAAATTGATGAAGGCATGCTTCTCTGATTTGTTTGTAGTGATGCTTTAAGCTCTTCACATATTGAAGTGAAAGCTTTCTGTGGTGAGGTTAACCCTTTACTAGCTTACTGAAGGTGAATGCATCCATTACTGTTGATTGAATGCATCCATTACTGCTGAGGGTTTCATGGGCACAAAAGAGAGCTGGAGTATTCATTATTGTTCACAGAATACCTTCAATGAGTTGACTAACCACCTCTGTTCAGGTGAATTTGCTCTCAACCCTATATAACTAACATTTTACTTTAGCATACTAAAGATGAATACATGAACAGAGTGAACTTTGGTGTTGGTTCTTTTTTTTATGAATTTTTGGCTAATTGTGTGTGTGTGTGTGTGTATGTGTGTGAGCATGTGTGACTTCTACTAAATGGACTGTACACTTTTCTAGTCTTTTTGACCACTCAAAATGCTTTCATACTACATGTCACATTCACCCATTCACACACATTCATACACTGATGACAGGAGCTACCACACAGTGTACCAACCTGCTCATCAGGAGGAAACTAACATTCACACACATTCATACACCATTGGTGAACCCATCGAGAGAAATTTGGGGTTAAATATCTTGGCAAAGGACACATTGACATGTGGAAGGAAGGAGCCGGGAATCAAACAAGTTTACAACGAGATAAGTAGAAAGACGCATAATATCAATGACAATATGTTATTTATTCTGTAGCAGTTGAGTAATACAGAGGTTCCAGCAACAAATCTACTCATGACTACTGGACTTTATGGATCTGCTGCAGCTTGGCAAGAAACATTCCAGGTGGTTTGTTCAGTCTTCGTTTTATAAACAAGGAAAGATTAGATGTATGCCACTGAAAATGTAACAGCAGAACAGATGCAATTTTCATACGAGTTGAAGGTGAATACTAATGTAGAAAAGACAACAAGTAACTAACGGAGGAAGGAACTAATCCTGACTTTGATTGTCACATGTATGTGAATCTACAGTTGTACACAGACAAATACATCGTTAGGCACCATCACTGAATTCATTGTACAGCTGGGCCAGACGCACACTTTGTTGTTCCTCTATAACTTCAAAATGGTCTCTAACTTCTCTGTAGTCGTGCTTCAGTTTTTAAATTTTTCCCCCTGCACTTTGGGCAACTGTGGCTCAGGAGGTAGCCACAGTTCGGAAGATTGGCGGTTTGATTCCCAGCTCCTCCAGTCCACACGCCAATGTGTCCTCGGGGAAGATACTTGTGTAAAACCGCTTTGAATGGTCAGAATAATAGAAAAGTGCTATATATGGACAGTCCATTCACCATTTATTGCTTTGTTGTGTGGTGAATTCAAAACGTCTGCTGAGACTCTTTGAAACACCTTCTCATTTCAAACTGCAGATTCCAGCTCCTCTGTTCAAATGTACTCTCCATTATTCTTTGTTATGAAAAGTCCTTGCTGATGCACACACAGAAGTGGAATAGTGGTCACTGCTATGCTGTTATGTTTGTTGTTGTAGCTGGGGTATGACAGTACATGCTTGACCAATCACAGGCAGCAGTATCATCATTAATTAAAAAAAACAAACAAACAAAAAAAACTTCTATCTCTATGAGTGAAAATTCTCTATGGCCAAACTTTAAATGCGTCCACTGATGTGTGAGTTTCAAGAAGTGAAATTTACATCCAATCACATCCCAGATCAATCTTAAGAGTGTCTCATTCCCACTTCAATGTAATGAACAAGGCTGGGATGTGTAGATAGTTTCTTCAATAGGAGAGTTTGATTGACCAGTGGCTGGAAAGTCAATGGAGCAGTGATTTCTACCAATAGATAACTGTCTTTACTGTGTCTTTAAGTTGTGCAATTTTGTACAATTTGGGTCTGGCAGGCATGACGTGCAATACAGGATGAGTTAAACTGTGTTCTAAATGCAGATATTCAAATACATTCCAACCAACTGCGTGACATACAATAGAATAGAATACAATAGAATAGAACTTTATTGTCCACCATGGTTGACAATTGTCTTTGGCTCAGACACACAGCAGACAGAAATGACATAAGATCCATAGAATCTATAAAATCCATGAAATCATTCATAAGTAGGGATGTCTGATAATATTGGCCCTCCGATATTAAATACTAAATAAGAGTGAACTGATATGTGACTCCAGACACCTGCAGTGAGAAGTCACGCAGAGAAACTGTTTAAGGGAACAAAAGCTAAAGTGGTTTAAGTAGAAGGTCTCACTTTTTTTTATGAATGGTAACATTTTTTAAATAATAATAAAATAAATGATCAAATAAAATATGATAGAGTGAGTCAAACTTGTTCTTAAGGATCAAACAAGAACAGCCTCAAATCTTTTAAGTTGCAGGTAGCAGGTCCTCCATGTTTTTCAAATTCAGTGCAGTAGCCTAATATTTAACTGAAGGAAGAAAACAGGAGAGAAACACTGAAGGTCTGTGGTTCTCATAGCTTTATTTGTGTTTTCAAATGGTCCTCCATAGTAGAAACTGAAGAGAAACCATCACTGACACACACATAATTTAGTGAGATAATAAACTAATACAATAAAATACAACATTCTGATTTAACACTGTAGCTGCTCAGGCAAAGCAAATTATTCCTCCTTCAGGTGACAGACTAAAGTCATTTGGACAGACTTTTTATTTCTCTAAGGCGGCTTAATGGCTTGAGATTGTTCATTATCCATTAAAAGCAATGTTTCTCCAAAAAGAAGGCATCAATACACAAGTGCAATTTAATGAGGCACACTTACACCAGTTGCATGAACCCAAGAGTTCATGAGTTAAGGTTGGAGCTACAGTATGAGGTTAGGGATAAGGATTCTTAATGACTAACCCATCATGTCTGCTGGCTGGCAATATTAATCTAGGGTCTGAAGGCACATGCCAGTAAATGTCACTAAGGACCAAAAAGAAAAAAGGGCACAGAGAGGGAGAAAGAACTAATACAGAAATAACAAAGTGGGGAGCATGAGTGGGATGATTTTGGATGGAGGGGTGAGCAGAGTTTATAAAAAGTTGGAGCTTCGCCTTATCTCTGATAGCGCTGATATGCACGACAAGCACCAAATAGTGTGCAAATAATGTGCATTTATTTGTTTTTCATCTATCCACTCAAAAAAAACACAGTATCTTAAGAATGTATCTATTGATCAGACATAGTGTATTAAACTTTGTAGAGGGGGGGATGATTCTGGAGGGGATCAAAAATCAGTCTACATCATGCATATTATCATATTAACCCTCCTGTTGTCCTCAAGTCAAGGAAGGAAGGAAGGAAGGAAAGGAGGGAGGGAGGAAGGATGGAAGGGAGGAAGAAGGAAGGAAATGAGAAAGGAAGGAAGGAAAGGAGAAAGGAAGGAAGGAAAGGAGGAAGAAGGAAGGAAAGGAGGGAGGAAGGAAGGAAGGAAAGGAGGAAGGAAGGAAGGAAGGAAAGGAAAGAAAGGAGGAAGGAAAGAAAGGAGGAAGGAAGGAACAGGCACGTGCACACATAGGGCCCTAGGGGTGCTTGAGCCCCTGCCCTTTTTGCCTCGTATTAAAAAGTGCACTCTGTGTGTGTGTGTGTGTTTTTTAAAAATAACATTAATAAATTCCTTACGCCCGCAGACCCTCTATAATCATGTGCACATCCCTGGGAAGGAAGGTAAGGAAAGAAGGGAGGAAGGAAGGAAGGAAGGATGGAGGAAACAAGGAAGGAAGGTAGGAGGGAGGGAGGGAGGAAACAAGGAAGGAAGGAGGAAAGAAAAGAGGAAGGAAGGAAGGACAGACGGGGTCAATTTGATCCGGGAGGATGACACGAAGGTTAAACATAATATTTATAATCAAGGTTTTTTCAATCAAATACATACAGTACATACATATACATTTTTTTCCATGTCTGTTGTGTCTTTGTCTGTTCAGATGCATGGATTTAACAGAATAAGACAGATGATAGTGGGAACACTCACACAGGCAGGTGTACTTTGCAGTGTCAATCAAAGTGGAAAAGCTTCAGCCATTCAGACACTGAGGCTTCCTGAGGCTCAGGAGGACAAAGAACACACTGTTTTTATAGGTGACAAGCAGAGGAAGGGAGGAAGGGAGGAAGGAGACCTGTGGCGATGCTTTCTTTCTTTCTTTGTTTATCTGTCGTTCTATCAGTCAGGTGTTAGACAGCCCTACGGTACTGTTCACACACACACAAACACACACACATATAGTTAACCTGAGCAAGTGTGTGTGTGTGTGTGTGTGTGTGTGTGTGTGTGTCACTTTAAATGAGCACACTAAATTGTCTGCCACACACACACACACACACACACACACACACACACACACACTGCTCTACCTCAGCCTGAAGATGGAATTATGTTTTCTGATGTTCAGATTGAAAGAAGATCATCTACCTCTGTACTCACAATCACCAAGGTTACTAATCCAGCAACACTAAAAATACCAAAATCACCCTAAAGATTACACTGTTGTCTAAAAAATATAATAGTATTGTGTATTTACAATGTGTATGTATTTTGATGTATTTGTTTGGAGCACACTGATGTTTGTCATAAAAATGCATCCAGGTAGGAGTGAGAGGATTTAACTTTCTGCCTTTAAACCAATACAATTCTCAAATGCTTTTAGCACGTGTGTGACAAGCTGTGATCAGTCAGTGAGTGTGATGTGCTCATCTTGTTGTCAGTTGGGGGAAATTTAGCAAGTCAGATGAGTTTTTCATAAGATTCTACACAAGCTTGCATCACTAAACTAAACTTCAGAATGATCAGAAGTTAGCAATGCTTTTCTGTTCACTCATGTTTCACTTTTTAGTTGTAGCGTGTCACATTTTACTTTCCCATTACAGTCTAATACTGCTTCACATGCTTTTTATTGAAATGATAATGCACTTCTGATTTAATATATTTAAATTTTATTCATTTGAAAACTAATAAGGTTAATGAACATGAAAATGATAATTAAAATAGATCAAAGTAAAATGTTGAACGCAAATTGCACTGATATGTTCTCTCTCTCTCTCTCTCTCTCTCTCTCTTTCTCTCTCTCTCTCTAATTCACTGATTGTTGACAGTAAAATACATTTTGGGCTACACCTACTTCTCCAAGCTCATGTAGCATAGCAGCTACTCTCCCATCCAGTTTCATAAATCAGAGTTACTAACTCTGTAGAATCCACAGGGAGCTGTAACCAGTTCTGTGTTTTTCATTTTTACAACAGAATGTATTTTTTCATGATTCTTCTCTCTTTGTAGTAGTGGATTGTCATCAAGTGTGCCGAAGAGATTATATATTGCTTCTGGTCTGAAAATGCCTTGAGATCCTTGAGATCAATCAAGACCTTTTCTAGATCCAGCAGTTAAAGCCAAGTGAGCCAAGTTAAACATCTAAACAATCTTGAATTGGAAATATATTTTTTTTAAATAGTTAACCCTTACATACTGTTCAGGTTCTGACATTTGACAGTTGTAAAAACCCTAAATGTCTTTTACTCTGAAATTTGATGACTTCTCCTAAAGTGGCCAAAAATGCAAAAACATTCATTATACTTAAATATTATACTTTTGTATAGGTACTACAAAGTTTTGTCCATTGAGACTGTTCTGGGTCAAATGATCTCTGTATCTATTGCCATGTGTTTTAGTGAAATGAATAGTTAATAATAGTTTTAATAATTCTTTTTATGATGTAACAGTGAAGACTGATGGCTCTAATGGTTCTACAATAAACCCCACACTTCCATAAAGTTCTGCTCATTTTACCTTTACATTAAAGGTAGAATATGTAGAATGAGCAGAACACCACCATCTAGTGTCTCGAGATCGTAGTCGCAACAACCAAAAATAATTCCAGCAGTCGGGTTGCCAGGTTCGTTGCCGAGTGTGTCAATCGATTAGCCAGCGTCATGTCAAGTGATGAATCATACAGGGTAACGACTAATTTCGACCAATTAATTTTACAACAGTATTTAACGTTAGCCAGTCTTCACCTGGAAGTCTTTCTTTGAGTGGTGTGTAATTGATTAGCTAGCTAGCTCCCAACTCAAAATGATTGCTTGTTTCTGTAGCCTGATCGGCGTGAGCAGACCAGTCAGTAAACTACACGATAACCCATAATGCATTTCGTTCCTACCCAAACTGAAATCAGCAGGCTGAAGCGGATTTTATTTTAGCTCTAACTCTGTAAATATACCACTTTATCCACATGTCTAACCTTTTTAGGTGAGAAAGTAGCCCTTTAGATCCACAATGTGACGCTAATTTGTCCAAATAACATCTGCTTAAAGTTTTGTTCCTGCGAATTCGGAGCCACTCAAGTTAGCCGTAGCGAGTAACGCACTTCCGGTCATTTTCACAAAATAAAACACCTGTTGCCTTTTATTATTAAGAAAATCATAACGATAGAGTTGGTGCTTTTATTTTGAAAACAGGAAGCGAACATACCCTCGCTGTAACTGACTTGAAACCACCGATGTACATTACATTGTGTAACAGTCGAATATATGAAATGTGCCTTTAACGTGTGTCGCTCAACAGTGATGTCATCAAGCAGTGTCTATTGTTTTATTGAGCTAGTTGAGAGCGCGCACTACGCTGGTCGGATTGTGTATATGCGAGTTCCTGCTTTATTCTCTATCTCTCAACTCAAGTGACGATAATAAGTCCGTGTGGTAACTATTTATGTATGAAGATATAGTAGCCGTACAACCGGGCTTGGTAAGGTTGGAGTATTTTAAGTTTGTGTATGAATAAACGACGAGCATTTGTGAAATCCCACACACGTGAGTTCCTCTCGCTCCAAGCTACACACAGACCCAAAATTGTCACAAGTGGCGCCCGAACATCTTTTTCCTGGACCTTTCATCGACGACCAGTTAAGTTATACGAAGCAGGTCGAGTTTCATTGAGTTTTTCAAACTTTTCGGACTTAACTACGTTGCCGGCGAAGACATCAAAGTCGTGGACGAGCCAGCGCGGCGTGCTGCAACGCGAACGGAGAGGGAGACGCTGCTCTCATCTGACCTTGGAAGCTGGAAGCGACGGTTCGCAGGGTTTCTTCGGGAGGCTGCTGCGGGTGTTTCGGCTGAGACGACTGCGGCTCCCGGTATGTTCAGCTTCGGCTTGCGGCTCCCATGATCTGTGTGTGACGGCTTCTCCAGTTCTTCATAAGGGACTCTCCTTGTCTCTCCTCCTCTCCTGTCGCCTGCTGCTCTCACCGCCCGCGGATTTCTTCAGGTGCCTGGACTGTCTTTGCTGGAGCAGTGTCAAGTGCGCAGACTGTGAGATTTAACGAATTTATTAAAAAAAACAAAAAAAAAAAACAAACAAAACTGAACTGTACTACTGCTACGGACCCCTCAGGGTTGCAACAAAAAAACAACAACATGCAGACTGTTAGTGGTATGATGTGTTTGTGATTTGCACCTTTTTGTGGCTTTATTCATCACCTACAATTTGAGTAACAGTAATTGGTTGCAAGGGAAGTTATATTGATGCTAATGTTATTTTTCATTTTCTTCTTGCTTTAACTGTCGTGGGTGTTTTGAATTTCAGGTTTCTCCTTTTGCATAGGATTATTTTTAAAGGAGTACTGCTTAGTTGTGCCTCATCACATTATACTACTGGTCTAGGTGGTTATGTAAACCCAAGTTACAGTTATTGATTTACAACAAAAAGTGTATTATGACCACCTCGAGCTGCCCCATGTCAGCCTACTGCTGGCCTTGAACTGACTGTAAAGACTTTACAAGCTGAGGTGGAGATGCTCCGAATGTGTCTGCGTGACTCTCTTGATTTACAGGAGAGCATCTTACAGCACTGGGACCAAACCAGCAAGGCAGACCCCATGGCCCCACCTACTGCTCCGCTTGCTGCTTCTACACCTTATGCACCTGATCCCCCTGCCAAGATGCCTCACTGTACTGATTCTATGACACCTGTCCATGCTCCAAATGTGAAAGCTACACCTCGTCCTCAGTCAGATTCCTTCGACCTGAGCAATACATCTAAGGTCCTTGCAGCTGCTCTGCATCAGGTTAAACTGGAGCCCCCTGTGTTTGCTGGAGACGGAAAATTACATCCAGAGGACTGGTTGCATTCTATTAATACATACAGACTCTCCTTGGACTTAACAGATGCCCAGATAATCAGAGAGCTACCGCGTTTCCTAGCTAAAGAACCAAGAAAGTGGTTTCACACAGCCACCTCGTGCTCACACTAACAGTAAGCCAGACAGAGAGACTTATTGTTTTAAATGCTCCATGCCAGGTTTCACGTCCCGCACCTGCCCTAACTGCTCTACGGCCTCCAGGGGTCCCCAGCATTCTTATGGACCCGCCCCTGAATCATCGTCAGCCCCGCCTCCTGACCAAAGTCCCAACACTGATACGGCGAGGGCAGGTAATGAAAATGCTGTGACACAGGCTGGGCCCTTCAGTAGGAAGCAGGGAAACTTCACAGGGGGGAGGACATTTCGCGGAGGCAACCCTCCCCCCGGTCACTAATTCCGCCTCCCCCTGTTTCATCCAGCCCCCACAATCAGCATGAACTGGGTCATGTAGAAGATGAGACTTCAGAGTCATCATGGAATACCCCACTCAAAGCAATGGTGAACTTTAGGGGCACAGCAATAGAGGCCACATTTGACACAGGTGCCACACTGTCTGCCGTGAGGGCGAGCTTTGTCCCTGAAAGTGCTCATATTCGATCCCCAGCCACCTCATGGTCAGGCCCTGTCAGACTCGCTAACAGTGTGCCCTGCACCCCATCAGGAACCATGTGGTTGACTATCGGGTTTAGAGGTAAACGTTTCTATCAGAAGTTTGCCATCATCCCTGACCTCTCTTCACCCTTAGTTATGGGGATGGACTTTATGAAACGTGCGTCGCTCGTCATATATGTACCCACTAGAACTGTGCTCATGGACGATGAACCCCCCTACTTTGATGAACTTGAGGAGGACAGTCTAGATGCAACTTACCTGGAAGGGGGAACCATGATGCCTCTCACTGATTCACCATCTGCCCTCCATGACAAGGTGGAGCAGGCAAACTTAGCAGAAGATGAAAAAACAGAACTGTTAAAGCTGATCGATGATTACAGCGACCTGTTCAGTGGTAATCTTGGCCGCACCTCCCTGACTGAGCATGTCATTGTAACTGAAGATGCAAAACCGGTCAACCTTCCCCCTTATCGCACATCTCCTGTCAAAAAACAGATAATTGAGGAGCAGATTGAAAAAATGCTCCAGGATGACATCGTCGAGCCAGCATCAGGGCCCTGGGCCGCCCCAGTGGTCATTGTCAACAGGCCCCTCGTGACCCCCGCTTCTGTGTTGACTTTCGAGGCCTCAATCAACTAACTGTGAAAGACTCCTATCCTCTTCCTCGAGTTGATGAGTCCCTTGACTTCCTGTCCAGGGGAAAATTTATCACCACTCTGGACCTCGCTCGAGGTTATTGGCAGGTGGCTGTCGCCGAGGAGTCCAGACCAAAGACTGCATTCATCACACACTGTGGGCTGTTCCAATTCAAAGTCCTCCCCTTCGGTCTTTGTAATGCGCCAGCCACTTTTCAGAGGCTCATGAACTCAGTCCTCTCCGGCCTCATATACAAATCCTGTGCTGTCTATCTCGACGACATTGTTGTAGCCTCGCCCACCTTGGAACAACATCTGTCAGACCTGGATGAGGTCTTTGCTAGGCTGAGATCGGCCGGCTTCACCCTAAAGCTCAGCAAGTGCCAGTTCTGCCTCAGTGACCTGACTTTCCTCGGCTACCGTGTCACCCCATCAGGCACACACCCTGACCCCGACAAAGTGAGAGCTGTGACAGAGTTCGAGGTGCCATCGACTGTGAAGCAGGTGCGTCAGTTACTTGGCCTGACGGGTTATTACCGTCGCTTTGTGCAGAACTATGCTAAACATGCAGAACCACTTTTTGCCCTCACAAAGAAAGACGCCTCATTCAACTGGAACAGCGACTGCCAAAAAGCCATGGATCTTCTGAAAAACAGCATAACCTCAGCACCTGTCCTTCGGTTCCCTGATTTCTCTCGGCCTTTCTTCATTCACGCAGATGCGTGTGAAGCAGGCCTTGGAGCAGCTCTTATGCAGCGAGACGATGAAGGCAGAGATGTAGCTGTAGCATATACCAGCCAGGCTGTGCACAAGTCTGAGAAACCATATACTCCGGAGAAGCAGTGTTTGGCCGTCATATGGGCTTTGGAGCACTTCAGGCCGTACGTCGAGGGCCTCCATGTGACAATATTCACAGACCATAGCAGTCTCAAGTGGCTGATGTCTCGTCCAAATATTTCTGGCAGGCTAGCCCGTTGGTCTCTCCGCCTTCAGGACTTCGACTTCACCATAGTCCACAAGCCTGGTGAGCGTAACAAAGTGCCTGATGCTCTGTCCCGAAACCCTCTCCCTGCAGTTGACTCTCCCATGGATCTCTTACCTGCATATGCTGTGATAGGGGGTCTGGACCTCCGCTCGCTTCCCCCAGTGGTGCTAACAGACCGCCCACAAGTGCGAGCGCTGCAGATGGAGGACCCAGTGACTGGTGAGCTGCTCCGTCACTTGGAGGATAGCAGTCACGATGCAGACGGCAGCCATGAGTCTCCACAGTATGCAGTCCAGGATGGGCTCCTCTACTTTCAAGACCCCAAAACAAGATGTGGCCTACATCCACTAAAACAGATGAAGCTTTATGCTCCTACAGCCACCCGAGGTTGTCTACTGAAGTACTACCATGCACCCTACAGCCGGTCATTTGGGGATTGCTAAAACCCTGGCACGCCTACGCCTCAGATTCTTCTGGCCCAACATGGCCTCTGATGTCAAGAACTATGTTGTCTCCTGTGCTGTTTGTCAAACCACTAAGCCATGTCAAAGGAAGCCTGCTGGTCTAATGGTCCCCATTCACCCTCAAAGGCCCTGGGAATACACCGGTGTGGACTATTGTCAGGTTCAGGCAACCTAAAACACTTAAAATATCAAACAAAGGAGAGAAGACAACAGGATTAGAGTTTCTACTTGCAAGGAGAACGGACAGAGATTGCTTGTATACTATAAAGTTGAATGATTATAGAAAGGGGTAAATATGAGATAACTTATATACAATAATTCCAACAACTGTGTTGGCCCGCTTCCTCGCACACCAAGTGGTAACGCTTACATCCTTGTCTTTGTGGACTATTTTTCTAAATGGATTGAGGTGAGCGCAGTGAGAGAAGCAAATGCTCAGGTCGCAGCTAATAGGTTCATCACTGACATCTTTGCCCGCCATGGTGCTCCATCATACCTCATATCAGACAGAGGGACACCATTTGTGAGCGACGTCTTTGAACATGTTGTGTCAACGTTAGGGACTGAGCACAGACTAACTACGGCTTATCACCCGCAGACAAATGCAACTGAACGTGTCAACCGTACTTTGAAAACTGCCATACGCGCATACGTGGGAGATAAACACACATCATGGGACAAATTCATCCCTCAGATCTTTTTTGCACTGCGCACGGCGCCTCACGAGAGCACAGGCCTCAGCCCCGCCATGATGTTGTACGGACGGGAGCTGGAGACCCCACTTGACATCGTCACCCAGCCCACACAAGAGGGAATGGATGACCCCGGTGTCCCCTACCCTGAATGCTTAAAAGCCTCACTGCAGGAAGCACATGATCATGCTCGTGCAGTGCTCTCTGAGAGTCACGATCGTCTGAAACGTTATTATGACCTACGTCGCCGTCAGGTCTCCTTCGACATTGGAGATCTTGTCAGAGTGAAAACCCACCCAAGGTCAGATGCATTGACTAACTTCACAGCTAAACTGGCCCCACTGTTTGCTGGCCCGTACCGCATCTCCCGGAGACTCTCAGATGTGAATTACAGCCTCACTAAAGCAGACACTGGAGAAGAAGCTGGAGTTTTTCATGTGGTCAACCTGCAGCCGTTTCATACCTGGGCCACAGCTTCAGCCAATAAACGCAAGAGGCATACTCATCCTGATGGACAACTCCCTGAATCGTCATAGAACACTCTCGAGCCTGCTGTCGGACATGTCCATGATTCTGAACCTGGCTCCAGCCATCCTGCTCAGCACTCTGCTCAGGAGACTGATGACATGATTGTGACTTACGACATGATTGTGACTGATGAACTGATTGAGACTGAAATGAACACTGATCTTGACCCACCACCGACCGGCCCTGGCTTTTCTAGTCACTACAGCCTGAGGCCCAGACAAAACCCCAGAGTAACCTCAGGATGGTCAGACAACAGGTGGACCAATCCTTTTCATACTGCCAGATTTGACTTTAAGTAAACTCAGTTTTTGTGTTCATGTGATTGTTAAACAGTTGTTAAAGTGTTAAATGCCGCCCTTCTGTGGTTAGGGTTTTGCAGTATTCTGCTCAACAAAAGCAGTTGTCTTATTTTATGAGACATTAATGGGTTAATTTTATTACTATGTTCTTTAAAAGAAACTTTACATAAGGGAATTTCATAAGGTACTTGTCTTTAAAACCTGAGTTTAGTTTTTGACTAACTGTGGCCTTTCATTTTACTTGGTACTGACATGTATGCCAGTTATCTAAATGATTAGTATACTTAGTCCAGTCTGTATCTCAGTACGTACAGCTGGGGACAGCCTTTGTCTTACCAGGGGGGAATATGTAACAGTCGAATATATGAAATGTGCCTTTAACGTGTGTCGCTCAACAGTGATGTCATCAAGCCGTGTCTATTGTTTTATTGAGCTAGTTGAGAGCGCGCACTACGCTGGTCGGATTGTGTATATGCGAGTTCCTGCTTTCTTCTCTATCTCTCAACTCAAGTGACGATAATAAGTCCGTGTGGTAACTATTTTTGTTCATGTATGAAGATATAGTAGCCGTACAACCGGGCTTGGTAAGGTTGGAGTATTTTAAGTTTGTGTATGAATAAACGACGAGCAGTTGTGAAATCCCACACACGTGAGTCCCTCTCGCTCCAAGCTACACACAGTCCCAAAATCGTCACAATTGTAACGCCAGTGGGAGTAGCAGTTAAACCTGGGGAGCGTACCTATGTTCCCCGATCGCGGCTAACTTGGCGGCTAACTCAGCTAACTGTCTAACTGCAGACGGGATCATCCCTATGTTCCCCGGTCACATACAAAGCGGGGAACATAGGACCCGGGGAACATAGGGATGATCCCCTAATTATGTAGCAATACAGTCATACTGCACATCAAATTAAATAGGAGAAACTCCGCTACAAGCACGTCATTTTTACACACACCAAATACAACTCAAACACCAAGCATATTAATGATCAAATATCAAAATCCGAGTAGCGTCAGAAAGTCAACCCACTCTCCACATTTCCATTGCTACCGTTTTGATACTTCATGGTACACAAACAAATAGCATCTCATATGAAAGCTAAGACCCTGGCAAGTTCAACAGTACCACAATTATTGCGCTAAAAACTCAGTGAACCAGCAGCCAAAGAATACAAAGGTAAACAACCACTTATTTACAGCGACTAACAGATATTCTGTCTTACCTTTGAAGTTTTGTGATGAAAAGTTGTACTTGAGAGCAAAAAACACTGGTTTTAGTAAGTCCAACAGGGCTCTGCTTGTTTACAACTCCATTTCACCCAGTGCCAGCCTACAGTAGCTGCGCCGGAACAACAGACAACCCTGGCAACCCGCAATTCCGGCCGCTAATTGGCTGGTACAGTGTACACAGAACGTGTCAGAACGTCATTGTCGAACCCGTCAAAATTGAAAAAAAATATTAATTCAGACTATTTTTTTTTTTTTATGGAAAAGCAATACTTTCATTCTGTACCCCTCAAAACGCCCCGTGGCTGTATTATTAAAAAAAATATATAGCTTTTAATAAATATTCTACATATTCAACCTTTAAATACATTTCCATCATTATTGCTATGTTATATTTTCATGTCTTAGGTCAAATAGGACATGATATTGTGTGATAGTAGATGTTTTTTCTCCTAAAAAATACACTCTCTCTGCTCTCCGAAACATGAATCAAGGTTTAATCACATTTATTGATCAGTCAGATCAACTATTGATGCTTTCTAAACACATCTGTGGTTCAACTTCAACTGTGAGGTGTGGAATATGAACAGTATGTGAGGGTGAAACACTGAAATGAGACTCAAGACGCCCAGGAAACTCAGTGGCCAGAGTCAATTTGGTCAAAGTACTCTTTAAAGCCAATCCCAGGTCATTTATCTGCTGGGCTTCATCCTCTAATGGCTCTACAGACCACACTCTACAGACACTACTGGACCACACATGCTAGAAAAGGCCTACTGCTAGAAATGTGTTGAAATGTGAAAAAACCCTCCTGAGCAAAATCTTAAAGGTGTGACTTCAGATGTAACCTCCTTTGTAATCATCAACATTTTCATCAGTAACTGTTATTTAATGAATTAAACTATATAACGCTGTTACATGGAACTAGTTACTCTAGTTACACTGATGCAGATTGATGCAAAAAATAGACAGGGCACGTATGTTTAGCAGAGTGGAGCAGAGAGACACTTCTGGGACGCTTCTGAAACATTCTGTGGCTCATCTAGTGGGATCACAAGCATTGACTAGGATCATAGTTTCTGGTACTTTCTGAAATGGAGCTCCAGATTCCCGTCACAGTAACTGCTTTTTCCCAAAGCAGTGTTCAAATCAAGCACATCCCAAGCAGTGGATCAAGGAGAACCCTTCAAGAACAATTGCCTCAACCCTCAGCTCCACATTCCATAAGTGCCACATGGCTGCAGGTACATGAACTAACACATAAGTAAATAGTATAATAATTTACATAATGCTTTAATATCCAAAGTGCTATGTTATATTTCTGCTGCTCACTTACCAATTCATACACACAGTCACACACCAATGGTGGATGCTGGCCTAATCATTAATAGCTTAATTTGGGGTTCAGTATATTGCCCAAAGATACTCAGACCTGCAGACAGAGGGAGGTTGGGGTTCGAAGAGAGAGAGGGCGAGATGTAAAATAGAGGAAGAAGCATATTAGGTCAGTCCTATCTAAGGTTGCAAAGGGGTGGAAAATTTCCGGTAAATTTCCATGGGAAATTAAGCTGGGGAATTTTGGAAATATTCCAAATTGGAAACTTTCCATGGGAATTAAGGGAATTATGGGAATTTATGGGAATTAAATGGGAATTTATGGCAACTGAGGGTAATTTAGTGGAAAGGTATCATCATTTGATTGATTAATTGGATAAAAAAGTCCACCCCTTCATTAAAAATCAGAACATTATTTTAAGTTGACGATGAAAAAAGGTGCACAATGTTGCTTGATGTGCCTGAGCTGTTGAAGTTATATTAAATTATACAATTATTTATCATTTAATATTAAAAAAAAGAACTAAATGTTATTATTCTTAATGGTTTCACACACAACTCTGAAAAAATACAACAATGTGTCTGGGAAGCTACACATCCCTGAGGGGGATGTGTCCAGTGTATCCTGGTGGAGATACAACTCTTAAAATCCAAAATATACAAGATGTTTTTAAAACTATTAGTTATTGTTATTTACTTAGGTGCAAATGATATAACTAGTAACATCAAAGTTCCACTCCTGTCTGTTATTCTTTTCACCATAAGGCTAAATATAGCACCTACACATAAACATATCCCTAAATATATTACCATATAATGTCATCAAAACCACAGGCTCAAAAGTCCGGCTTCAAGTTGTGTGCTCTGGGCTCAAAAGTGTGGTCTAGGATTGTAGAAATCATCTGTGCATGTGATGGAGGAATGCACAGTGCATGTAGGGGGCATGGTCTCAGATAGCATAGATATTCAACTGTACTGCATGATATCTGGTTGTTTTAGTCAAGATTATGCTAAAATATTATTTTACACAACTATATTTAAGTTCCCTAATAAGAACATACCTTCAGTTTAGTAAATTCCCGGTTTATTCCCGTTAATTCCCATTAATTCCCGTTAATTCCCATGGAAAGTTTCCAAGTTTGAAAATTCCCGGAATTTTGAAACCCTAGTCCTATCAAAACAGGAAAATGTTAAAGTTATTTTAAAGACAAAGTCAAGTCATGTTGGTTAACTCATTTCACCAGTGAAGAAGAGTTTGGATGAATTTCTTTTGGATGAAGTTCTAGACTCCCAGCTGAATTTCTCTGAAAATACAGAACATATTTTCAAGAGATGCTCACAGCAACTTTATCTCCTCAGAAAACTGAGTAGTCAGTCAGCAGATTTTAGAATTTGTGTATTAAACAATTGTAGAGAGGGTTTCAACTTTTCACCTTCCTGCCTGGTACGCTCACCTACACTGTAGATCTAACAATTAACTGTCCAGGATTGTGTCAATGGCAGCAAAATTGGCAAACCTCAAAAGGCCTTGTCATCACTCTTCTTGAAAGGACCAGGAGGAAAGCGAGCAGCATTTTAAAGGATAATTTCCATCCTCTATAGATCCAGTTTGACCTTTTGAGGCCTCTGGCTACTAAAAATGCTTTTAAGAAATCCTTCATTCAAAGTGCTGTCAGCATCCCGAACACAGCAGAGTGACTGACACGATCCAAACTACAGATATGAATAGTTTTTAATGTGGAATGGGACCTTTTATATTGTATGTCTACTTGTATGTTGTATGTGTTTGGTGAGCCCAAGAAAACATTCCACCTTGGTGGACAATAAAGCTTTATTCTATTCTATTCTATTCATGTCAATTGACCTCGCCTGTTTTAGTTGAGTGTAATCATCAGTGTGACTAAAAATCATTGCCTTCCATCACCAGACTATTGCAATCCAAACCCCCTCATGCCTGTAACTACCCACAAATTAACTACTTTGGCTACTTTCCAATCAGTGGCCTTTCAGCATCACAACAAGGGCTCTCAGTCGGTGTCTAAAGAATCTCAGCATGCAATGTGTAGAGAGCCTGAAGCTGGCCAAGCAGGAACCAACTTGGCCAGTACATACACTGGCCTTCCAGCATGACACTCAGACTGCCCAGCCGTCTCTCCTTCATCACAGACTAACACCTCTCAAGTTCTCCAGCACCTCATTAGAGCCTGCTGTTAAACAGATCAGCTGGCAACGAAGGAAATCTTGTTGGTGTCAAGTTTAAGGATCACCCTGTCATTTCATCTAAGCTTACTGTTAATGACTCATTGTTAATGACTGACTATGTTCACCTCTCACTACTTTTGTTACATCATTTTTGTGGTTTGAAGTTTAGTTTGTGTCCTGCAGCCGTGTTTGTACTTTAATATATCCGCCTCATCTTGTTGTTTCCTGTTTGGAGCTATTTGGTCAGTGAATCAGATATTACTGCTGCAGGGAGGAACAAGCAAAAACACAGTGAGATGTTAGATGAAGAGCTGTAGACAACAGGCTTTTATTGCATTTTTTGGGGTAAACAGCACACCTCCAGCAGGTAAATAACCCCCTAGCTCCTTCAGTACAAGATATTGAACCCCAAATTGCTCCCAAAGGCTGTGTCATTGGTGTATGGATGTGTGTTTGTGTGTGTGTGTGCGTGTGTGTGAGTGTGAGTGAATGATCAGAAACTCTTTCTGATGAGCAGGCACCCTGCCTGGTAGCCCCTGCCATCAGTGTATGAATGTGTGTGTGTGAATGTGGCATGTAGTGTAAAAGTGCTTTGAGTGGCCGGACTATAAATGCAGTCCATTTACCACTCACCATTTACCTTGCCATGCTGTGTAATGGAAAAACACTTGTTGTCTGCCAGCTCAATTCAAGTGCTCCTGGCATGGCTTGGTGTGACTATCCCTGAGACAATGGACAAATGGCAATAGTGATTGTGCATTTTTTTTCAACTAGCCAGGCAGGACTACAAAGAAACTCTCTTTGCTGACTGTGTAGTTTTTTTTGAGAACAGCGTCTTTTTTGTGTCCACACAATCCTCAATAGGTGCTCACTGGACTTGATGTTATTAATCATTGAACAGGTCACCAAGGAGGCTGAAGAACTTAAAGGCCAAATTAAGACACAGAAAGACACAATGAGACAAAAGTTTGGTGACACCTTCACTGACACTGAAAAACCAATAAAAGACACTGTTCTCAATAAAACTAAATAAGTGAGCAATTTTCATTTTTGGTCGCACATTAATCCTACACACCTGTCACTACTCAGGTGTGTAGAGATGTCCTCATTTTTATTAATACAACTTTAAAAATGTTACACTGCATCTTGGTGCACAGTGAACAAAAGGACTAGATGTGTCCAATTAAAGACTGCTGTGTGCTGCTGCACAGCTGTAATTACATGTGATAGGCATAGATTTACAACTCATCAAATTACAGCATTTTAATAACAATGGTAGAGAGTTTACGCTCAGTTCAAGTTTAAATAAGGAAACCTGACCAGGCAGTTGTAATGACTTAGTATGTACTAATTAAAAGGAATTATGTTCCCCAATATACACTATATTGCCGAAAAGTATTGGCTCACCTGCGTTAACTTGCATATAAACTTAAGTGACATACCATTCTTAATCCATAGGGTTTAATATGACGTCGGTTCCTTTGCAGCTATAACAGCTTCAACTCTTCTGGGAAGGCTTTCCACAAGGTTTAGGAGTGTGTTTATGGGAATTTTTGACCATTCTTCCAGAAGTATATTTGTGAGGTCACACACTGATGTCGGACGAGAAGGCCTGGCTTTCAGTCTCCGCTCTAATTCATCCCAGAGGTGTTCTATCAGGTTGGGGTCAGGACTCTGTGCAGGCCAGTCAAGTTCATCCACACCAAACTCTCTCATCCATGTCTATGAATGTCATGTTGGAACAGGAAGGGGCCATGGAATTGTCCAACATCACTTGGTATGCTGAAGCATTCGGAGTTCCTTTCACTGGAACTAAGTGGCCAAGCCCAGCTCCTGAAAAACAAGCCCACACCCATAATCCCCCCTTCACCAAACTTTACACTTGGTACAATGCAGTCAGACAAGTACCGTTCTCCTGGCAACCACCAAACCCAGACATATCATCCGCCAGATAGTGAAGCACGATTCGTCACTCCAGGGAACGGTTCTCCACTGCTCTAGAGTCCAGTAGCTGCATGCTTTACACCACTGCATCCAACACTTTGCATTGCACTTGGTGATGTATGGCTTGGACGCAGCCATGGAAACCCATTCCATGAAGCTCTCTACGCACTGTTCTTGAGCTAATCTGAAGGCCACATGAAGTTTGGAGGTCTGTAGCGATTGACTCTACAGAAAGTTGGCGACCTCTGCGCACTATGCACCTCAGCATCCGCTGACCCCGCTGCGTCATTTTACATGGCCTACCACTTGGTGGCTGAGTTCCCAATCGCTTCCACTTTGTTATAATACCACTGACAGTTGACTTTGGAATATTTAAGAGTGAGGAAATTTCACTACTGGACTTGTTGCACAGGTGGCATCCTATCACAGCACCACGCTGGAATTCACTGAGCTTCTGAGAGCGACCCATTCTTTCACTAATGTTTGTAGAAACAGTCTGCATGCCTTGGTGCTTGATTTTATACACCTGTGGCCATGGAAGTGACTGGAACACTTGATTTCAATTATTTGGATGGGTGAGTGAATACTTTTGGCAATGTAGTGTATTTCAAGTAGTACGATTGGTAGTAAAATTCTCATAAGTCTGTTCAAAATTGGTTGAGGAATCCATAATGGCATTTGACAGGCCAGTAATTTTGGTTCAAACTGCCATGCTATTAGAATAATAGAATAGACAGCAAGAGTACAGGCTGAATAGATAATCTTGACATAGCATTGTGTGAACTGAATGGGTGTAACTAATGAGCTGATGACTGTTTTAACAATGTCAACACTTTGTGAAGACCTGTTGCTTTTTTGACAGTGCTGAATTGCCCCGAGAAATGTTATCAGACACAGTCAAAACATAGCAGCTGTTTTCAGCAATATAATAGAAAGAAAAGACAGAGAAAGAAAGGGAGTGCATCTGTTTTTCCTGCATGCATTCTAAAAATGTACACATGCTAACATTTTTTAGTCTAAAAAACATATTTAAGATGCATAAAGATGTGCTTTGTTTTGCAGAGTCCTGCATTGTCTAGTCCTTTATTGAGGCTTTATTTTGTTCATGTCTTTCTGAAATTTTAGTCAAAGTTATGAATCGAAGCTTGATAAGCGCAGTTTCGGGAGCGGGAACACACACCAATTACACCCCTTCCGACTCCTATATAAACAGACCTAACAGCTTCCCCCTCGTTCACTCTCGCTTTCGAGTTTCACGTGCAGGCAGTCTCAGTCAAGCTTTCATGGTCATCCCAGAAACAGATCGTACTTCCCGCATCGCATCAACAAAACTTGAACAAATGCTACGATTACTACTCCAAGAGTGAACTCACCACGGATCACAAACTGCAGATCAACCCGTCCGACTTGACTGAAGATTCGTGGGAAACCGGTTCTCCTCTCGTCACACAGCAGCAGACCGCAGCCGAGCGCCCCGCGGGGCACATGCCGGCCTCGCAGGCACATGCCGGCCCTGCAGGCACACGCCGGCCCTGCAGGCTCTTCAACCCACACTGATGTGACACTCCCGGTAGATCTCCGGCTTCCTCTCCTCCACTAGCGAGGGCAAAAACCAGGGAAGCAACGCACAAAGCCGCTGGAGCGGCAGCTTCAACTCTCCCCTCCTCAGCCGCTTCAACAGTCCAGATAACTCTCCACCACACCGGACTCGCACTCTCCGTCCGGCCGCCTTTACATCCTCAAACGGACCCCGACATCAGCAACCGAACTGCCAACGATTCCTGCACAGGATGCATTCCCTATCAACCTCGGCCACATTAAACTAAAGCTTCATTGTTTACTCAGCATCAACAACAGCAACCGGCGCTCCCGCCTTCCGGGTTTTCGTCTAAGCCAATCACCGCCCGGTTCGGCACGCGTGACGTCACAGAGCCCCATAGCCCCACGGTCACAACGCCCCCCGGCAGGGGCCAGGTAGTATTGCGCTACTCATTCTACTCAGACTTGTCAGTATTATCGTTTTGGTGTCATACAAGAAAAAGAAGGAAAATTAATTAATTAATTAATTAATAAATATATATAAATAATTAAATTAAATTAAATAAAAGTGGCTCCCGAGCAGCAGTCCACAGACCAGTGGGTGACGTCACATTGTTACGTCCATTTCTTCTATACAGTCTATGGCATTATACCAACGGCATCAGTCCTGCATCATACGTTATCCATCTCCACTACTTTGTAGTAAAGATTCATAATTAATATAAAGTTACTTCCACATTGTCTTTTCCATATACCAGCTGGAAGCTTCTCGCGCAGCTACTCTAACGTCACTTTGCCATTGCACACCGTTACACGTTCTTGAACATTACAAACACCAGGTTGCACATTGCCAGCATATCGAGACAATCGTCATTTTAGGCATCATCTGCCATTTAACGCATCGTATTGCACGTTACTAACACAGTTATCATAATACTAACCGAAATCACTCTGCATCGTCCACGTTAAAAGCTGGATCGCAAGCTACTAACACAATTTATCACAAATACAACTAACCTGAAATTGCTTCTATATTGTCTGAGTCATAAACCCCCTGCCGTCTCCTCACTCCAACCGCAGCGCCACTCCTAGACAGGGACATCAGGCACCGGGATGCCTGCGACCCATGCGGTTTCTTACTCCAGCCACAGCATTTCGTTTAGACAAGGACATCAGGCACCGGGATGCCTGCGACCCATGCGGTTTTCTTTACTCCAGCCACAGTGTTCTGTTTAGACGGAACATCAGTCACAGTGATACCAGCAACCACGCCATTTCCTCAATATGACCGCAGCGCTTCGTTTAGACAGGGACATCAGGCACCGGGATGCCTGCGACCTATGCGGTTTTCTTTACTCCAGCCACAGCATTTCGTTTAGACAGGGACATCAGGCACCGGGATGCCTGCGACCCATGTGGTTTTCTTTACTCCAGCCACAGTGTACTGCTTAGACGGAACGTCAGACACAGTGATACCAGCAACCACGCCATTTCCTCAATATGACCGCAGCGCTTCGTTTAGACAGGGACATCAGGCACCGGGATGCCTGCGACCCATGTGGTTTTCTTTACTCCAGCCACAGTGTACTGTTTAGACGGAACGTCAGACACAGTGATACCAGCAACCATGCCATTTCCTCACTATGACCGCAGCGCTTTATTTAGACAGGGACATCAGGCACCGGGATGCCTGCGACCCATGCGGTTTTCTTTACTCCAGCCACAGCATTTCGTTTAGACAGGGACATCAGGCACCGGGATGCCTGCGACCCATGTGGTTTTCTTTACTCCAGCCACAGTGTACTGCTTAGACGGAACGTCAGACACAGTGATACCAGCAACCACGCCATTTCCTCAATATGACCGCAGCGCTTCGTTTAGACAGGGACATCAGGCACCGGGATGCCTGCGACCCATGTGGTTTTCTTTACTCCAGCCACAGTGTACTGCTTAGACGGAACGTCAGACACAGTGATACCAGCAACCATGCCATTTCCTCACTATGACCGCAGCGCTTTATTTAGACAGGGACATCAGGCACCGGGATGCCTGCGACCCATGCGGTTTTCTTTACTCCAGCCCCGCATTTCATTTAGACAGCATTTCGTTTAGACAGGGACATCAGGCACCGGGTCGCCTGCGACCCATGTGGTTTTCTAACTCCAACCAGTGTTCCGCTTAGACGGGAACATCGGGCACAGTGATACCAGCAACCATGGCGTTTCCTCACTACGACCCCAGCGCTTCGCTTAGACAGGGACATCAGGCACCGGGATGTCTGCGACCATGCTGTTTTCTAAATCCAACAGCAGCACTTCACTTAGTCGTGTACTTCAGGCATCGAGATGCCTACGACCCATGCTATTTCCTTAAATCTATCACTGTAAAGAATTGACTGTAGAATTTACAATAAATAACTGGCAAAAAAGTTGCCAGCTAATTAATGTACAGGGTGTATACAGGTATAAACAAGTTAAATTTAAGACTTTTTAAGACCTTTTAATACCACTTCTAAATGAAATTTAAGACCAAACGTACGATGGAAATACAGTAATATTTCCAAGTAAACACACTGACAGTATGGTAAAATGACAAATGACGGTTGAGTTTAAGAACATCGGCTAAATGTGTGTCATGCAAAAAGATCACAAAAATGTCATCACTGTCCTAAATTAAATTACTGCGGCTGTACTAAGTGGTGGTGGTGTGACTCCTCATGTATGTTAATGGAGTGGACAAAATATTAGGAACACCTTTCAATATAATGCACCTTAATCTCTCAATAATGAACATAAAGCTGAATTTTCACCTTCTTGTCAAAAAATGTATAAACTTCATAAATGTAGAATTTATAGCAGAGCTGCTGTATTGGATTAAATTAGATTGGAAGCCAGTGAGTCTATTTTATGTAGTTAACTTATTCTCTGAACTATATTACAAGTTATCTAGTATTATACAGTTATGTAGTTATATTCAGCTTCAGTAGCGTCATGTTTTTTGTTGAATGCCTCACTCTCTCTCTTAAGGTCTGTTGAATGAGAAACCTCTGAGTGACTTAAAATTGATGTTGTGTAACATCAGCTGATAAAACGCGCAGCACCGCAGCATAGTGTATAGTAACGTCACAGTTACCTGTCTGAGGATTAACGTTGTTAATGGTGACATCACATGGAGCTGTTTTCATTAGTTTTGCGGGCTCCGCTGTTTTTTTCTGAGCAGGTTCTTCCTCAGATGATGTAGATTTATGTTTTAACCAGCGGTCTGTGTTTGTTCCTTAAACTTAATATCACTGTTAGCTTGTCTGTGTTATGCTAGCGGGAGGTGCAGAGAGCTACAGGTGTGTTCAGGGTCGCAGTCAGACAGTCGGACACAGCGGTTCCGGCCCGCTGCAGACGTTGGTTGAACATTAATACATCGCTGTAAATGTGTGCAGGAATTTCCCGCATTATAAGTGTTGGATTTGCGGGAATCAATTAAATTGTGCGCAATACCCGCAATCCCGCGCTGAAATTCAGGCCCTGATTCATACACACTGCCAGGCACCGATCGTAACCAAGAGTATTCATTCCTGTCTAGCCATTTGTGATTGAACTTGCATTTCCCCATGTTTAAGTCGAGTGGCAATCAGTGCTGAATTAGGCCCACCTGTAGATGCTTTACCCGCCTACGCCATCAAGAGCTGCGCAATACGAGCTGCGCAGTAGACTACGCTCTGACCTAACCATAGACAACGCAGCACAACGCAGCACCGGAGAAAAAATATTCGACCTAACAAAACAGATTGCCCGCATTTTCGCGGCGACGAGACTCAAATATTTAAGACCCAAGCAATCTGAATTTAAGACAATTTAATACTTTTTAAGGCCTTATTTTCATGAAAATTGATTTACGACTTTTTAAGACTTTTTAAGGACCCACGGCCACCCTGAATGTAAAATCGCAGTTTATTACTGTAAAAATATATTACAACATATTACTGTAAAAAATTTTAAAAGTTTTTACTGTATATAAATTACAGTTACTTAGTGTATTCTTTTTTAGAAAACAGCAATTCAATGTAATCTAGTTTACAACTGTTTCTTGTATTCTAATAAATTACAGTAATTACCTGGCAACTAAAGTTGCCAGTAAATACCTGTAAATAAATAATACAATATGTTGTTGTAAAATGTTTTACAGTTAATAATGGTTTTTACATTAGCTGCTTTGCAAATTATGCAGATTGTGAATAAAACAAATAACAGAGTCGGAGCTGCTACAAAATATATTTATTAAAACTTTCTTAAAACATTCTTTTTTTTAACAGATGTGCAACAGATGCATCTATAGTAACATGAAGAAAAATAAAAGGAAATAAACGGAAAAAAACATTTTAAAAAGAAAAATGAAAGGGATAGTTCAACATTTTGTCAAATTGGCCCATTGCTGTTGCAATAGTTTAATTGCCTTTATTCATCAGTACAAGCTGTTAGCTGTTGTAGATCTGTGGAGCAGATGAAAGTTGCTCATCTACCGTTATAGAGTAATGGAATTTATTGGTTTCTCAATACACAATCCAACAACTCCACAACAATCTGGTGGACAAGTTGAGACCAGCACATTCAACACGCTATGAGATAATAACACAACTATACCACAGTGAGTTGTTTTAGAGGTAAATTCATGCAAAACTGCTGATGCGCTTCCCTGTCATGAGCAGTTTTTCAGTTTTTACCTCTAAAACAATACTCTGTGTGGTAACATTGTTATTATCTCATAGCGTGGTGAATGTGCAGGTCTCAACTTGTCCACCAGAGTGTTGTGGAGTTGTTGGATTGTGTATTTGATGAGGCAAACCAGGAAATCCCTTTAGCTTCCATAGCAGTAGCTGCGAGCAGCTCATGTCTCTGCTCCACCGATCTCAAAACACTTTACACCGACAAATAAAGGCAATTAACCTACTGCTATGCCTATAGGGATTATGGCAATGGGCCAATTTGACAAAATGTTGAACTATCCCTTAAACAATAAAATAACATAATCACAAAATGGAGAACAGTCCTCATCAGATAAACCATGTGAGGCTTGACTGTTATTCTGCTGAATGAATACTTATGACCAACAGTGTTCCTAACCTGGTGCATCTTTACAGGACACTGTTAGGCTGAGAGACCAAGCTATCTCATCCCAATATATAGATGCAAAGCAAAACAAATCCAAAATTATTAGCTGTGGTGCAGAAATACAAAAACAAGGCATATGCATTTTTGGGAAACACATCTGCCAGCTGTCTGCATCTTGCCATGTGACTGGCTGAACACTGAACACTAGGTTTACCTGGATCCCAGGCTGCTTGTGAGTGTGTGACTCTAGTGTGTGCATTCTTGTGCATGCTGAATGTAACTCCTTTGTTGTATTTGTGTGTTTTTATGTGAGTGCAAATGTTCAGGTTGAACAAAGACAATTTGTTTTAAAACAACACATAATCAAACAATGTAGAACAATGTAGAACAGTCCTTATCTTTTGGATCCTAAGCAGAAAGCCATTCATAGTCCATCAGCCGTCTCAGCAGGGAGGAGACATGAGGATTGATGGTGTTCTTCAGCTTTGCTGTTTTCGTGCCACTGCTGGGGTTGATTCCAACGAAACATCTAAAATAAGAAAATGACAAAACTTCATGAAAAACTGTGCTCACAGCTGATTGACAAGCCAGCAAAATCAATCAGGTCATACAATACAAGCCAATCGTTTGACCTTCCATGGGCAAATCTGCAACAAAAATTATGCTATTTCATCATTTAATTTTTGCAGTCCAGGCACGTAGGCAAGCTGAAATAGAAAATATCTCTGACACACACATTATGTAAGCCAATAACAGTTAAAAGGGTAGTTTGCATTTCTTGCCACAAGACTGTACCTTAAGAACTTAAAAACTGTCAAGTCAAAATAATGTCTTGTTAATGTCTTGTCCAGTTGTCATGATAGCAAACTTAACAAGTACTAAGCATCTACTCACCTTTGGATGAATTCCAGGGTGCATGCAGCTTGCTCCTGGTACACCAGATTGAAGTTGTAGTAGCACGAAAACAGCGCTGCCAGTCCTGCCGAAAAGTTGGGGTGTGGAGGCACAACCACCTGCCCCTCGATGCTCAGCATCCACTCCTTTGATGTGAGCACTTCACCTAAACATAAACAAACATATGGTTTATAAGTTAAACCAAAACGCCACTAACTTTAAAAAAAACGTAACCATATAACTTTCTCTGCCGACATTACCCAACATTAGAGTGCATGCATGTTACCTTAGCTGTAATGTTGCCTGTTTATCAGAGAAATGCAGAGATGGGATCAAGTCACACATGTGCAAGTCTCAAGTAAGTCTCAAGTAATTTTCCTTTTGAGCAAGTCAAGTCAAGTCCAAGTCAAGTCACCTTTATTATTGCAATTTCACCCGGTGAATCTAATCTAAATAAAGTGAAGACAATATAGAATAAAATAGAATAGAAATTTACGACAACACCATTCTCAGCCTGCACTCATACCAAGTAATTTTAGATATTAATTTCATATTTTATATTTGTGGTGTTTAAGAGAAAAACACAACAATGTCACTGTATAGTTAAACAGGGGCCAGGTTAATCAGCGCCCTGCTGTTTAGAGTGTTATGTGTGTGTTAGTGTTGTGTTGCAGCAACATCTGCAGCAGTGAGAATGTGGGGCTGAAGGAGAGGAGGTTAAAAAAAAGGACATGTTAGCTCCTTGCTATGGCAATGCTGGTAACAGGTGACTGTTACTGTTGTTGTATGTCTATTGTGCGTCTGCCCCTGGTCTGCCCCGACTCTGAACAGCGACTCTGAACTTTAATCCGCCCAGACTCTAAACAGCGGCGGCACGCGGCGACGAAACAGGGTCAGGCCGCTCACCGTCACTGAAACTCCGGATGAAATCTCCGATTGAATACACTGAGCTGCGAGCGTCATTGCACGCCATGGATGTATTACATTATAATAGGTCCAACGTTACACCCGCTGCAGCGACCCGATGGCCCCTTTGCTCCATATCAAGCCCCCTTCCCAATCTCTCCCCCTCCCTCCCTCTCTCTCCGGCGCTCCTTTCAAAATAAATGCAGAAAAAGTCCAGTGGAAAAAACAAAACAAAACACCGACTAAGCTGGTGTCGTGCCGGTGAGAAATTCGGCGGTGGCGGCTGGTCATCAAGTCATGTGTCTCAAGTCAATACAAGTCCAGAGTCTTAAACGTCCGAGTCAAGTCGCAAGTCTTTTTTTTGTTTTCAAGTCAAGTCACGTCAAATAGCAGATAATAGAGTCGACTCGAGTCAGTCACAGTGACACCCCATCTCTGGAGAAATGCATGTGAAAACAATGCTGCCCTCGTGCTAAATGCTACATTTGTCTTAGCTAAGGTTATGGAAAATTACAGTCACTGAAACAAATATTACTCACCAAACTGCTGAATTCTCAGTCTTGCTGCAGTGTCACTGCTCCGCCATTGCTTCTTCTCCTGTCTGAACTTCTAACCGCCAAAATCCGAATATCAACAGTATTTACCTGTAATACACTTAATCTACATGCCGGAACACAGTTGCTGTAAGTTTTACAATATTTAGCCGCGAAGTTATGCAGCAGTTTACTGTAATTAGTTTTTACCCATAATGCATTGTGATATACAGTTAAACATTGTAAAATGACAAAACAAGAAGATACTGTACAATTTTACTGTAGATATTACAGCAATTCGTTAACAGCAGCACTTTGCTTAGTTATGGACATCAGGCACCGGGATGCCTGCAACCCATGCTGTTTATTTGTCCAACCACAGCACTTCGTTCCAACGGGAACATCGGGCACCGGGATGCCTACAACCCTTGCCGTCCCTTCATTCCAATCACAGCACTCGGCTTAGGCCAGAACATCAGCACTAGGATGCCAATGACCCCTGCTGTTTTTCACTACATCTGCACCACTTCAATTCGGCCAGGATGTTTGATGTCAGTGACCCCGCCGTTTACTCAACCCAACCTTGGCTCGCCTAGTTCGACAGCAGGCAGCTTTTATCGTGGACATCCTGCTCTAGTTGCCACAGAAGCCTGCTCTGGTCAAGGTTCCTGGCACCAAGAGCTGCCAGCACTCTGTTTCAACCGGAACATCTGCCCCTGGGCTTCCAGCGCCCCGCTGTCTCATCATCAAGGTACCAGGATAACCCATATTTGACTACACTGATCCCTGCAGCTCATTTCTCCCGGGCAGTGACACCGGGATGTCATTGCCCCCAAGTGCTACTCCCGCAACTTCATCAGACAGAACGATGCATCGTTCTCTGCCAAATGGCCAGCTGAGACCACCCCCTTTCACACGTTTAACGTAAACTACCTGTCGTTCTCTCTCGTCACTTAGACCATTTCATTATCAACGCCCCTTTCATATGTTTAACGTAACCTACACTTCGTCCTATCTCATCACTTCTACCATTTCATTATCAATGCCCCTGTCACACGTTCAAAGTAACATATATATGTCGTCCTATTTCACCACCATAACTATTTCATTATCGACGCTCTATCGTATCGTCCTGTCGCTTCTGTCTTCCTTGTCACGGAACCAATCCTGTCTCGCAGAGCTTCGCTTGTGGTTCCATCTCCTCTCTAGCCGGAACGGTATCTCCTTCTTTTATGATGATCAGCTGACTAACTCCCTTGACATCCAGCTACACTGATGCCGCTCCTTCTGCTGATTTTGGGGGTTTCTACAACGGTAGATGGTTAGCATCAGAATGGTCCCCAGAACTCATGGACAATTGCCAGGTCGCTTCCTCCGCCTCTTCGAAATCTACCCCCATAGTAGCCACCGCTGTTCTATGGGGACACGAATAGTCTAGTTAATCCATTCTTATACACTATGATAATCTCAGTCGTTGAAATCATTAACCAAGGCTGCTCCAACTCCTTTTCAATCACGCCATTCATGCGTCGCTCACGTGGCACTCCATCACTAACCAATATCCTCCGCGCCGCCTACGTCCCAGGCCACCATAATACCATTGCTGACTCTCTCTCTCATTTTATGTTCCAGAAGTTCAGAAACTGGCTCTGCACGCCAAACCGCTGCCGACTCCAGTTCCTCCATATTCTGCACTGACTTCAATCTGTAAATCCATCTTTAATACTACTGATCTTCGAATTCCAAACTACAATATTAACAGCTTATCTTCTACACTCTCCTCCTACTGGACAGCTTGGAATAAGTTCCAACACTTTCATGACCGACACAACATCATTTCCCCCTCGTTCTATCTCACCACCGTCATCTGCTACATCACCTATGCTCATTCTGCCATGAACATAAAACACCTACTATCAAATCCTACCTCAGCGGTACTAGTTTTTCTCCAAACTAATCACAGGTAATCCCAGCCCAGCCATAAACCATCCCCAAGTAAGTCACTTCTCGCTGGTCTCGTCAGCCAAGAACCAGCCAAACGGCTTTCTCTTACCGCCGATCTGCTGTCCACTTACTTACACACCATTCGCTAAGGATACCAAACTCCTCACATTGCCCTGACCCTCAAAGCGAGGTTCATATTCCATATTCCATATAGCATCTTCAGTTTCCTTGGATGCTCAGAATTCACTGTGTCACCATCACACTTCGACCCATGCCGTCTTGCTTGTATCTTGAACTCTCACTATTAACGCTCATTAACGTATCACAGCTATATCTGCTCAGACTCAACGATCTAAGATCCGCACGAGCACGTCTCAAATAATTGGAGGTTTTTTGGGGTTTCGTCACTGCCCGGGCGCAGCGGCGGATCCTTCGTCCGACCTCCCCGCACCGCATCAAGAATCACCGTATCAAGAATCGTTCCGCATCAAGAATACACAATTCATTCAAATTCTGTCAATAAATCTGTTAAAACGTAGCTCGTTGGTGATGTGTTCCTTGCTCGTGAATCGAAGCTTGATAAGCGCAGTTTCGGGAGCAGGAACACACACCAATTACACCCCTTCCGGCTCCTATATAAACAGACCTAACAGCTTCCCCCTCGTTCACTCTCGCTTTCGAGTTTCCCTCCCCCCCGCCCTCTCTTCTGTTCTTCTCTCCTCTCTCATAGGTTCCTGGGGGTTCGTCACTGCCCGGGCGCAGCGGCGGATCCTTCGTCCGACCTCCCCACACCGCATCAAGAATCACCGTATCAAGAATCGTTCCGCATCAAGAATCGTTCCGCATCAAGAATACACAATTCATTCAAATTCTGTCAATAAATCTGTTAAAACGTAACTCGTTGGTGATGTGTTCCTTGCTCGTGAAATGGAATGAAAAATGATAATTGCAGCAGAGGAAAAGCATTTGACCTGTTTAAGCCTGTTGTTTTTTGTTAGCTCCCATCCCGCGTGTCCATGTTGGCCCCATAAGGGTTAAATTTAGGCTGCAAATATGGGGCCTAAGATGGTTTGTCCACAGTTTCAATGGTGGCCCCACCTGTGTTTGCCCATATGGGCTTCAAGTGGGTTCTGACTGGGTTTCAGCTGGGGCCCATCTGGATGAGACCCATGTAGGCCTCATATGCAAAAATATGGGGCCTACATGAGGGTGGTGCATATATGAAGCTATGCTTGCCAGCTAGTTCAGCCAGCCCAACATGCACTGCTGCTGCACTCACATACCATACTCCCCTCACTGTAACATATATCCAATGCAGCCTCACATTTCTGCAGCATGTGTTGCCACATTGCTCACACAGGTTATGCTTGCTTCTATGGCTATTACCACTGCTGCCACTCATGTAGCCTTTCCAAAGCCCCATCTCCATCCCAGCATCCACTTGTAGACTCTGAATCTACCTTTCCCAAACACTCATCCTGAGAGATATGCATCTTACAAGAGATTATAACTTCACAAAATACAGATCTGACTATCATCCTAGGCAAGGCAGTTTTATTTATATAGCGCATTTCATACACAATGGCAACTCAATGTGCTTTACATAAAACAGAAAAACATGTAATTTGAGAAGCTTAAAACATACAATTAACCCCCACCCCCACGCCCCCATAATAAAAACAAAGTACAGAAAAATAGAAAGACATAAATAAAATGATTGCAGCATGAAATAATAAATTAGCTTTAAAATCATTAAAAGGACATAGAGTGCAAATTAAAGAAATTAGCTTTAAAATCATTAAAAGGACATAGAGTGTAAATGAAAGATTAAAATGTAAAGTGCTTTAAAAGAGCTCAATCATAAGTACAGGAGAAGAGAAATGTTTTTAACCTGGATTTAAAAGTGTTCACAGTTGGGGCTGATTTCAGTTCTGCTGGTAGTTTGTTCCAGTTGTGTGCAGCATAACAGCTAAAAGCTGCTTCACCATGTTTAGTTTGAACTCTGGGCTCAACTATCTGACCTGAGTCAGTAGATCTCAGAGCTCTACTGGGTTTCCTATCCACTAAAACAAGTACCACAGGTCAGAGATGGGAGTAAGTCACACATATGCCAGTCTCAAGCAATTCTCAAGTCTTAACCTTCAAGTCTCAAGCAAGTCCCAAGTCATTTTTGTGAGAGTCGAGTCAAGTCAAGTCAAGTCATAGCTTAGGTCAAGCAAGTCACAAGTCAAGTCATAGAAATATAATAAAAACTTTAAGAGACTGCAGCTTAAGTTTTATGTAGCCCTCCTTTGCACAAAAGGGCTAACAAATAGAGGGAGGGGATATAAGGCTAAAGGATAATTATAAATACTCACTAGGACCAGCAGGATCAGAATTACTAGGAACGACTACAGGGCCTGGTGTACCAAACAATAATTACCAGACAGAGTACTTAACACAGTAGTTTATCTTGGGAACAGCAGCAAACCACTTCATTTTATTTACAACCTTTTTTTCAATATGTTGCAAAAGACAAAAGACAAATAAGTGCAAGAAGGAATGAACTTGAACAAATACAACTTCTATGTCCACTACTCCTTCAAAAAGGCCTCACTCTCTCATACTGTATGTTGTGAATGTGTGTGTGTGAGGGGGAGAGAGAGAGAGAGAAAGAGAGAGGGTGTGTGTGTGTGTGTGTGAGAGAGAGAGAGAGATTGTGTGTGTGTGTGTGTGTGTGAGTGAGTGAGTGTGTGTGAGAGAGGGTGTTTGGAGGAGAGAGTCCTCTGTGTGTGCGCAACTGCGCATGTGTGATAATGGAGTGTATTCACAAGTGGAACAAGAAATCACAAGTGAAACACTGCTAGCTTTTTCTTAACAATGGTGAAAAGCCATTTACAATGCATTGCATTTGCAGAAAATCAAATTTGACAGAACTCTGTCACTCAGCCGTGAACGATGGGGTCTCATTATTATCCCGCCATGACTGAAGACACGCTCAACAGGTGCACTTGATGCAGGGATTGCCAAGACTCTTACCGCCACCTTGAACAAAGAGGGGAGGGTGTGCCTGTTCATGGCCCAAAACTGAAGGGCATTTTGTCCATCGCAAATATCCAAGTAGTGGTTCAGCTGAATATGGGGACTTGAACCTGAATCCTTTTTCTGCCTCTTGCGGTACGCTGAAAACAGTCCGGATTGATGGTCTGGCTCCTCTGTTGTGGTTTGGTCCTCCTGCTCACATGGGGTTGGGGTGGTCTTAGAAGCCTCTTGGAGAATCAATTCTTATGAGTAAAGGCAAAAACAGGAAAGACACTATTGAATACTTAGTATTAGTAACAACCATGTAATGACAATCTGTATGAAGTGAGTCGACACCACCCTCCAAAATCCTAGTTATAACATGGGTAAACTTTACATTTGATGTGCTATAAAAATGTTACATACCTTTAATCATCATTGACACAGCCTCCTTGGTGTTTTCGGGGACCAAAACGTCATGGGTCAACCACATGGTGCCAAATGAAGGGTCCAGTAGAGCAGCCTTTAGGTATAGAGGGTCAGAAAAGGGCACTGACTGCAAGTCACATGATTCTTGTACCATCCGGACATTCACAAAGACCCCCCGGAACCGTCTTTGGAGTGATGTTTGTAGGCTACAGATCGAACCCCCCATGTAGCACATATTCCCCTTTTCATTTTCCAGGTGGTGGTTAAGAGAAAGGATACAAGGTACCACAGCGCTTATGGTCACTTTTTTCCCCCCCTGCGTGAGGTCTGTAGCTTCCGCAAAAGGCTGAAGGATGTGCACCAGTTCTTTCATCTGATTCCACTCTCTTGCTGTGAATACCGTGTCCTTATGGCCCGAATCAGAAAGAAGTCTAGAAAGCTTAAGCTGATCACAGTTGAGCACTACTTTTAGTTGCCTAAAAGTGGAATTCCAGCGAGTGGCAATACAGGCAGGGATTCCACGCTGACCAAACTCACACTCAAACATTTCTTTGAATGAGCAGCTTGTATGAAGAATGTGGCTCAACCTGGAGGCTTTCGCAATGGCTGCACCAACAATTCTGGTCTCTTTCAGGCCATCTCTCACGACCAGTTGCAGTGTATGTGCAAAACACTGCATTCTGCATTCACTCTTCGCCATGATAAAGAGGTCAACCCTCTTTTGATCCTCTGGTGACAGGTCATTCCACATATCAGCATCGTCTAGGTCTTCCTCTTCCTCTTGACCTGGAAAGCAGGTGGTGAAGGCCTTCTTCATATTGGCCGCATTATCACAGATAATGTGGTCCAACTTCTTTCTCAGCTTGAAATCTTCACACACCTGCTGAAACTCCTCACAAATCCTTTCACCAGTATGTGATCCTTTGAAACGGCTGCAAGCCAGTAAAGCCGATTTCAGGGAGAGGGAATCATCAGCTGAAGTCATCAGCCAGTGTACTGTTACCCCAAAGAACCCCCTCATCTGTCTGTCGGACCATATATCTACAGTCACCGACACACTATCTGCATTTTCTAGGTCTGATTTTAGCGTCATCCGTCACTCAGCCACTACCTCATCCAGCTTTGTGGTTATTGTCCTGCGGCTCACAGGGGCGTACCTGCTGTCCACTACAGTCAAAAAGTGCTGAAAGCTTGGGTGTTCAATTATGGATAGTGGCAGGTTGCAGTCAATTATCAGATCCGACAGGATTGAGTTGCTGATGGCTTTCTGCTGTGGATGATTAAAGCTGTAGGTATTGCTTGGAGTTCTTAAAGTAATAAACTGCGATATCGTTGTCTGAGTGGTGTCAAATGTGTCCTTAGTAGTCATGTACTCTTCAAATCTAGACAGAGGGGAGAAGTGCAAAAAAACTATTTTTAGCTCATGTTTTCATTGCACAATATTCCATTAATAAATACCATACAGAAAAGCAATGGAGACACTTCTATGTTATATACTACGATTTACTCTTGAAAGTGGCCCATTTCTCATTTATGTCATACATCTCTCATACTGTATATCATATACTTATACATACATTTACAGTAATAGGGTTTGTGCATGTTGTTTGGCTGTTATACTTTATGATTTAACCAAAAAAAGCAGCTAGCGCTAACAAACTAGCAACTACATTGATGTGGTAGACTTTAAACTAGCTAACGTTAGAGACATTACTTACTTTTCTTTGTGTAGTCGGAAATGGCGGATGAAATTTGACGTGGTGCTGGATGTGTCGGTTATTTTTGCGCTGCACACATTGCACACGGCGAATCGCTTCTTGTGCTGAGTTGAGTAGTTTTTAAATCCAAATTGTATGATTTTGGGAACACTGGCTGCAGTAGCAGCAGAACTGGTAGCACTTTCCATAACCGCTCTACTGTAGATGGCGGGCGCATCACCTAGTACAGAGATTACTGGTTGCCAGGTTCGCCCACATGCAACAGGAAACATCCAATCGAAAAAAAAAAATATATATATATAATTATTCACCAATTAACCAAGACAGCAATGACTTGTCAAGTCATTGCATGCAAGTCTAAGTCAAGTCTCAAGTCATGAGTAGCAAGTCCAAGTCAAGTCAAGTCTTTTCTCACTGTTGATCAAGCAAGTCACAAGTCCTCAATCTGGCGACTTAAGTCTGACTCGAGTCAAGTCACTAGACTCGAGTCCCCCATCTCTGCCACAGGTTAATGACTACTGATCCAGTGCCCTGACCTCTGTGGTAATGAAGTCCTTCGATTGCCTTGTGCTGACGCACTTCAAAACCATCACCACTTCTAGATCATCAGGATCCTGTGGACAGCAGCTCTGCCTTCAACTCAGTCATCCCAATTCTTCTCCAGGACAAGCTCTCCCAGCTGAGTTACTCCACCTGTAGGTAGATCACAGGCTTCCTGTCTGACAGGGAATAAAATACGAGTTTGGGGAAGCATGTCTCCCTGACCTTCAGCATCAGTGTGTGTTCCTTCTTATTTTCTCTTCTGCCTGCACACCAACAGCTACACCTCCAGTCATCAGTCTGTCAAGCTCCAGAATTACAGATGACACCACCCTCACTGGGCTCATCTCTAGTTGGGATGAAACTGCCTACAGGTGGGAGGTTGACCTGCAGATAGCCTCACCAATATCACACTGACTCTATCCCTCCCATGGACACTCATCATCTGCACACCTGTGAAACCAGCACACTGAAAAATGGCATGTTGCATTAAAGTTATTATTTGTAATCTCAACATTTGCACATTATGTGTACAATTTATACTGTTTTTTATGATGTGAACTTTTACACATTTCTGGTCAATATCTTGTACTATATACCAATTCCACAGCTCTTCTCATGTGGAATATATTTTTACCATATTCACAATATTTCACACTTTAATTGTAAAGTTTTATGTATAAAGTAATCTCACATATCTTTCATGGTATCTGTATTTTTCTCTTCACCCCTTTTTAAGTGTTATGCACTACAATACTGAGGCACATTCCAGCATGTTGAATCTGATTGATACAATGATTGAATGTTTCAACTTTCAAAGTTTTACTTTTGTTATTTTATGATATACTTATATTATCATGTTATTATTACAAATACATTAACAAGTCAGCAGCCTTTCAATGTAGCACTATAATTTTAACTCCCTGGGTAGTTAAATCTACAATGATGCATCATATTTTATCAGTTAAGATAGTTTATATATCAAATTAAATCAGTTAATTTGCAGTTGTAATGAGGTAGAAATATAAACTAGCATGAAATGAAGTAAAGCACAAGTCACAAGTTTACTTCACTAATAAATTCATTTAGTTACTTTCACTGGGTGGTTAATTTAGGAAGGTAGGTAGGTAGGTAATTAGGTAGGTAGGGTAACTTTACTGATCCCCAAAGGGAGAAATGCAAAATTGACACAACTGTTGTTATAGGAAATTAATGATTTACCCTTAATAAAGGAGACTAGATTAAAAATATCAAAGTATACAGTAAATTGAATTTATTAAAACTTGTACAAGAGTGGAGCGTTTTACCAATGCAACAGACAGAGTTACAATAAAAAAGGCTCCTCCTGGAGCGATATCAGGTTTTATACTGTTTGTTACTTGGGCTTGTCTCAGCCACCTCCCATAACTGACAGACATATTCCATAGATAGCATCATAACGGTTTCTCAGTTCCCTTAATCAGTAGACAAGCAGAAGTTCAAAAGGTGACACCTCCCCGACCTGTCTCTGACCCTCCATCACACAACGGTTGAACTCTCTTTCTGCCAGTCTCAGCAAAACATTGAAACAGGAAGTATCAAAACAGTCATGGAACACACACATGTATGTATGTATGATTTAAGACATCTGAATCACAGTATAATCCTAATTTTTATAACAACAGTATTCTTGAAAAGTGATTTAAAAAAAAATAAATATGAAAACAATCTCCAAATACTATAATAAACAATAAATAAACAGTACATTAATGGGAGTGTGAAGTACTTTGAGCTGTGGTGTTGTACAGTGTGATAGCTGATGGTATGAAAGAGCCCCCCATAATTAGCAGTCAGGGAAGCAGAGGATAATCTGGTCAATGACTTCAGAGCAATCATTAACTTGCTTAATACCAGTGGTGGAGAGTACATGATTGCATTTAGTCAAGTGTTATACCTAATAATAGTTAATTCCATTTTATTCAACCGCATACTTATATACGCTATACCCACTTAGGGATTCAGCCTCCTGTATTTCAGGAAGCAAAATGTATCTACTCTACTCTACTTATTTGGTAGATTCAGATTTTACACATCAAATTTCCCACATTAAATGTTCCACATTAAATATATGATGAACAACATAATAACACAGAAGCTCTATGGTATAGCTCTCAAACCCACAAATTAAAGCAAACATTGCAGAAATTGTTCTTTAACTCCCACATAAAATAAATGTCATGGACTGCAAAAATCCGGCACATCTTGTCTCAAAAAGATGCAATAAAACTAGTCCATGCATTCGTTACTTCTAGGCTGGATTATTGTAATTCATTACTATCAGGCTGCCCTAGCAAGTCTCTAAAGATGCTTTAGCAGGTCCAGAATGCAGCTGCTTGTGTACTGACAAAGAGATCATATTATAAGGCTCTTAATGGTGAGGCACTAGCTCATAGTACCCTATCATCATATTAGAACACTGTGCATGGTGCATGCCTACTTATGGTTCCTGTGGTTTCCAAAAGTAGAATGGGAGGCAGAGCCTTCAGCTATCAGGCTCCTCTCCTGTGGAACCATCTTCCAGATTTGGTCCAGGGGGCAGACACCCTCTCTACATTGAGGGGTAGGTTTCAAACTTTCCTTTTTGATAAAGCTTATAGTCATAGGACCAGCCAGTCTTGGACCAGCTCTTAGTTCATGCTGCTATAGGCCCAGACTACTAGGGGACTTTTCATGATGCACTGAGCTCCACTATCCTCCCCCCTCTCTCTATCTTTCTCTATCTGTTCACATTCATGTACCATTACTTATTAACTTCTTGCCCAGAGTTTTTGTGCTTTCTCATTTTATAGGTTCCTGTGGATCAATGGACCACTTAGTTTGTTGCAGTTTCCCATTGACCCTGGTCTTCTTGACGTCCACGCATGCTGCTATTATTTTTCCTTGCCGCTGTCGCCAAGTACTGCTCATGTGGGAATGTTGGGTTTAAATCAAATTAAAGAGTAGAGTCTAGAGCTGCTCAGTGAGAAAAGTGCATTGAGATAACCTTTTTTGTGATTTGTCGCTATATAAATAAAAATGAATTTGAAAATTCTGTTCGGCAGTCACATGTAATCTACTCTGAAGCAATTTAACATCTTTGCAGCTCGCTGACATTTGCTTCCATTTCCAGGTGCATATTTTACTTGCGTTCAACTCATACTGGTCTGTTATGCAGCCCATCAGTTTAGCTTCTGCGGAGCGGATCATTCAAATAAATCAAATGTGACTTTTAGCAGTTAAATGGATATGAGCTCTGGTCTTGTGTACACTCACTCAAACCCCCTCAGGGATCATTCATTGATCAACCTGGCCACCAGTTTCCTTCATAAAGGTTCTTGCTTGTGTCACTATATCTCATTGAAAAATGTGTTGAATTTGGGGTTGAGCTTAGGTCAGGGGGTAGAGCACCCGCCCCATGTGTTGAGGCTACAGTCCTCGCTGCAGGCGACCCCAGTTTGAATCCCGCACCGAGCGGTTTTATCCTGCATGTCATTCCCCCTCTCTCTGCCTCCTGTTTCCTGTCTATCTCTACTAACCTGTCCATTAAAGGCAAAAAAAGCCCCAAAAAATATACTTAAAAAAAAAAGGAAAATGTGTTGAATTTAACCTGGCTGAGCCATCTCCTGTTTAGTTGTGTAATACTAAAAAATATATTTCAGTAGCCTTTCCTTCCCAAACAGGAAAGGACACGTGTTTGTGGAATTTTCCTAGAAAAGGACATTTTTTCAACGTATTCTAGGTATATTTGAGGACTCAGAATTATGTAACTTGATGCAACAAAAATAATAATAATGCTCAAATCATTTTTTTAAATCGTTTTATGGTAGACAAATATGGTTCCATTATATATATATATGCTGAAATAATTGTATAAGTGTGTTTTTTTACTATCTAAAAACATGCTTGACCAAACAGTTGAGTTGTAGTGATAAAGGGTAGTAATGCCAAGATAATAAATTAATAACTTTTATACAATAAAAAAAGAACCTGCCTTTCATTTTTGTCTTATGTGTCTTGTCTTTGTTGCCTTCCCCTCCTGTTTGTTAACCTTCTCACTCATTCTTGTCACCATAGCTTTAGCAGACCTTTTAGAGACACCTAAAGTTGCCAATTATGTAGTTTCAGGTGCATCTGCATGCATTTATGTCACCTGTGTAAAAGTAGATCACTTTAACTGTCTTACTGTTATATAGTCCCCTAAAAACCTCCCAAATGAAGCCGTTTGCATTTCAGTGAGCCGTAACACTGAACAAAACTAGAAAAACTCTTCTTACTTCTACCTTTCTGATCTGCCCTGGACCTCTGTTTTCCTCCACCCTTTCCTTCTTCCTTGCCTTCACCACAGTTTCTAATGTAATGAATCATTCTCTGTTGTCATTGTCTGATACCTCATCATTAAGAGCCAGAAGGAAAAAGGAAGGGGCTCAAAGAGAAACTGGGAGTGAGAAACAATGTTGTTACAACAGTTATTGTCTTGTTTGTCATATAATATTTGTACTACTGTTTATAGATATGAGTGACTACCTGGTGTATTGTAGCACATTATAAAATCACTTTTTTTTCATTCCATGGTAGAGAAACTGACATTTTCTACACTGCACTGCTGTTTCTGAGAAATGTTGAGTTGAGTTGACTGGTGACCACAGAGAGTGATGGGGGGCGGGTGGTAGGAGGGGGAGTAGGGGACGGGTGAGGGAAAACATGTTGTTACAGACCAGTAGGTGGTATAAAAATAGAAGCTCTTCAACATTCAACCTCTGGACAAGTAGAGATTCATGTTCTGCGTATGAGAGTGCTGTCATAACCATTTCTGTTTAGCCCAAATAAACATGATGACTGATGCAGATGGGGGGGTGGGGGCGTTACCGATATAGACAATAAACAAAGTGCTTAAGTTCAAACACTCCCACTCACTGGGCTTGGTGTACAATGAAGCCAGACAGGAAAGCACAAGTTATTTATTTATTTAATATTTATTTAATCAACCAGCAGACATTAAGATTTCCTTCACAAGAGAGACCTGCGAACAAAAAAAAATCATTAAAAAAGAAATCAGCAGACACAGACAACACAACTACTCAGTAAATTGATGAAATGAAAATAAGTGAATTCATAGAAATAGTTGTGCTGTAGTTACTAGATTTAAATGAGAGGAGAGCTGTGAAGTACTTTGGAAGCTTAAACATTAAAGCTTTATAGATGAGTAACATTAAATGCTTTGTTATTCTAGTCTATAAGGAAGTTATCATGCAGAGAATAATAATGAGTACAATATGTGTCATTTACTATGATACACAAGGTTTAACGGCTTCAGTATTGATGGTGCAATATTGTTTTATTTGTTTTTTTTTTTTGTCAAATGTTGAATCTTGAATGACACTCTACTGTCAAGTCGAATTCCTAAATATTTTTATGACTCAGCAAGAGTAATGTGGGTGACATTTAAAGTTTTAATGGCAGGATAGCCAGAGTCATTTATTATTCTTTGCCTTTAAAACTGTGATGAAGGGGTGATAACTGGAAAGCATCAAAGGCAGACTGAAAACAAGTGAAGGCCTGAAGTATTGATTAGGAAGAATTAATTTATTTATGTATAATATAGATACGTTTTGTAAACTGTATTTAGGTTATTTAGACTCCAGCATACAGGTGTTTCTCTCATTTACACAGAACATGTATGGATGAACTCTGAATGTGAGCCAATCATTGGATCTGGTACAATGGAGCCCTGGATCCCATTGTACAAAATCCAACCCACTCACACTCAGAGGGCCGAGAGTACGGACTGAACTTGGCAGATTTGCCTCAGGCTTTTGTGCCCCAGACTCATGGAATACCCTTCACAATAAAGTGAAACTACATACTCGTGTGTCCATGGGTCAGTTCAGGACACAGGCATGAAATGTACTTCCTATTGAAATGCATTAGTTTGAAAGTCATCCTGAGTGACATGAAAGTGAAGATTTGTGTCTGTGGACACACAGACACATTTTTGTGTCTGTGTGTCCACAGACACACAGACACATTTTTGTGATTTGTGTCTGTGGACACAAATCAACTGATTCAATTTTGTAACTATTTCACAAACTGCAGAATCTGTCAGTTTAAAATAAGTCCATTCTGCATTTCCCTGTGTTGCAGAGTTATTTATTGCAGATCCTAACTGTCAAAGAGGTTTGATATGTAATTGTGCCGTTTCAGTGCCAAACATCATTGTGTTTCTTGTACTGTAAAACCTTCATTGTTATCATGTCATGAGATCTGCAGAAGCCACTGGAGGGATCATAGGCTTTAAAAGTGTCTCATTGTAAATTTTGTTTCAGTCTTAAAATTGACAGTTTTTGATTTGTTCAATTCAACAATTCCATTTAAATGACTCATGTACATGACATGTACATGACTCATAGGCTCTGTTATTCCAGAAATTACAGTTATAGACAACTAATTTGAAACAGCATATGAGGAGGGACCCAAATATTCCTGGAATTGTAAAAAAAAACAAAAAACCCCCAGAATCATTAGAAAATCTTTTACTTGTATCTTTCTATTCCTATTTCTATTCCTATTCCTACTCTCCTTGAGATGCAATACACCCAGCACTTCTGGCTTATGTTTGAGGTCAGTGTCATGCTGCAGAATTCAATTATGGATAATAATCAAACCATCTAAAGTCCCTAAAACTTTTGCACAGAGCACATGAGGGATGGAAGCATTAACCAATTAAAAGTGAACTTTGCCACAAGAGACTGCTTCTGTTCCCTGTTTCTATCCATGAGCACCACATTTCCAACTGACTAGGGGTGGTCTTTCAAAAAAGTGACTACGATACACCCCTAACCCTAATCTTGTGGTTATATTTGTAGTAATGATAATAAGAGTCATCTTTATTTGTATAGCACCTTTCTTAACACAGTTACAAAGTGCTTATATAACAATGTTATATTAGATCAATGCAAATGACACAGAATGAAAGAAAAAACAAGCTAGCAAGAAGCATAAAAGACAGGAATTAGACAGTGTAAAATTGGTACACTAAGCTGCTGCCTAATAGGTTTTTTAAAAGAGATTTAAAATTGATAATTGAGTTGCCTCACCTGATGTACTTAGGCAGGCTATCTAAGGACTATTGGTGGCAAATGTCCTGTCTCCCTTTGTCACCAATCTAGACCTGGGAACAGCCAGAATGGCCTTATCAGAAGACCTCATATTACAAATTGTCATGTAGGGGGTTAAAATCTCAGTGAGGTAACTAGATGTTAGACCATGCAGAGCTTTATAAGTTAATAAAATATTAAAATCATTTTTATAATTTCCTCTCCTCACAACAGCAGCTGCACCAACTGCAGGCAATGTAGAGAGCTGTGGCTGAGATACAGGGTGTTAGAGTAATCTAAATGAGAGGAGACGAGGGGGTTGACAACTTTGTTGAGATCCTGGGTAGGTAGAAAAATGATATCATCTTTGAGATATTTGTCAGGTGTAGGAAGCATGATTGCCTAACACTTTTTACTTGAGCCACAGTTCAGTGTCAAATAAAACACCCAGTTTCTACCCAGCCGGCATGTCCATGTGGACCCCACATGGGTTAACTGTGGGCCACGTGGGTACTGAGTGGCCATGGGCTTGAACTTTGCAGGTCCCATAGTTTCAGTAACATGGGCCTCACATGTGAAGCCTACATGGGCTGACTGTATGAGCCCCATAAGGGATGTAAGTGGGCTAAGGGGTGCTGGGCATAAACATGGCAAATTGTATGGGCCCCTTATTGTTGACCCCACATGTGTAACTCACCCACTGGGCCCCACCTGAAACCCAGTCAGAACACACTTGAAGCCCATATGGGCAAACATAGGTGGGACCAATACTGCAGACCAAATTTAACCCTAATGGGACCCACATGGACATGCTGGCTGAGTTGCTGGTTTGACATTAACTGACAGAGAGCTAAGACCTAAGACTTGTATATGGATCTGGAACTGAGGGGACCAAACAAGGGAAACCTCTGATTTGCTGGAGTTTAGCTAAAGGACATTGTGGGACATCCAGCAGTGTATGTCAAACAGGCAGACCTTGAGGTTAGTTCAGTAACTGCAGTTAAAGATTTCAATGAAGGTGGCCTAACTTTAAGGAGGTAGTAACTTTAACCCACACGACATGTTTCTCTGACCTTAAAGTGATCATTTTAACCCAAACCAAGATCTTTCCCTAAACCTAACCAAGTGTTTTTTGTGCTTAAACCTAACCAGACCTTAACCACAGCATTGTTTTCAACAGAGATGTGGTCCTGATGATTACTGCCAGTAGGGGGCTCCACATTAGAAAACATTCACTCTGCAATCACATGGTCAAACAACATATTTGGTTGTTGATTTTGGAGATCTTGTTGGTACTGCAGGTCTTCACTGAGTGTTTAATTTCTGACTTTGTAACTTAGTGACTTGACTGTGCAGTGACATTGAGTCAGTCCTCCACAGTGATGGACCATGCTGAGTGTGAGCAGATCACTCCTCTTTATAGTTTAATAGCTGGAGGCAGGGACAAGACAGATGGCTGCCACCCTCTGACACACAGATGGCAAAACTAATTGTGAGAGCACAGGCCTGCAGCACACACAAACACACAACATACAGATTTCTGTGTTATATACATATCAAAAGTTTGGGTGCACCTTCCCAGTTATTTGAATGGTAAAGTATGTGTAGACTTTTGAATAGCGATGCGTTCTTTTACCATGTTTCTTTTTTTCCCGTCACAGTGTTTGTCACTAAATTTTTCAAACAGGTGTGAGATGATTCATAGAGATATGATATTTTGGTTAATTGTGCATTCATTACCTTGAGTCTAAATGGCACCTTTGTTTTCCAAAAGCGAAAGACTCAAAGAGCTCCTGAACTGATTATTGATTAACCCTTACATACTGCTCAGGTTAAAATTGGACACGTTTTGACATTTGACAGCTGTAAAAACGACCCAAATGTCTTTTGCCGTGAAAGTTGAATCTGAAGTGGTCCAAAATTCACAAAAATGAAAATATTTATATATATGTGAATGTGTGTTGAGCTTCACCAGCGTTCAACTCGGGGAATAACCTTACAGAGGCAATAATATTCACAATAAATTACAAATTACACACAATGAAATACAACACAGACGTGGACCTCTTCCACTCTTTTAGATACCAAACATAATACCTGCAAACTTTTTCAGTTTTAATTTAGTGACAGGTTTGGTCATAACATCTGCAACCATCTTCTCAGTAGTGCAATATACCAGAGTCACTTTCCCCTTGTTTACAATGGACCTTATAAAGTGACACTTGATGTCCACGTGTTTGCACCTTTGTCTGCTTACAGGGTTTTTGGCTAAGGCAATTGTTCCCTGGTTGTCCTTATACACTACTTTTTGTGTGTATTTGTAATCATCAATCCAATAGCTGCTCTAGGTATATACACTCTTGCATAGTAGAGGCCAGAGCCATATATTCTGCCTCACTGGTTGAAAGCGCTACTGTAGGCTGTTTCTTAGTTTTCCATGAAATTAAAGAACTGTTCTCACTTAGGCTTACACAGTAACCTTTGATGCTATGTCTCAGTTCCCAGTCAGCATCACTATAGGCCACTAGGCCTAACTCCTTACTGTCATTTCTCCTGGAACACAACTCCCTGTTTGTAGTGCCTCTGAGGTACCTTAATACATGCTTCACAGTTAACCACTGTTCCTCTGTTGGTTCACAAAAATATTGTGATAGCTTGCTTACCACAAAGCTTAAGTCTGGATGTGTACATGTTGTTAAATATATAAGGCTGCCTACAGCCTCTCTATACATCTTAACATCACATATCTTAACAGCATCTTCTGTGTAGCACAGCTTTTGATCACAGGGAGTTTCCCTGGGTTTACAGTTTTGCATATTAAACTTCTCCAATATCATGTGGACATTGGACATCCTGTGCTTCTTGTAACATCTTTACACCTCCATCAGACTGACAGAGTGAAATTGATACGATAAGAAAATGCTTAAGTCTACCTAAATCTTTCATCTTAAATATTTCTGAAAGCATCTCTTTTACATCCTTTATTATTTTTCATTGCTGGCTGGAATTATCAAATAATCCACCCAGATTATTATCATAATCACCTTTCCATGTTTTGTCTCCTTGGCATAGACACAGTGATCTGCTGGGTTTTGTGTGAAATCATTTTCAGTTAGACAGTCATGTAAAATCCTATTCCAGTTTAAGCCAGATTGCTTTAGACCATACCAAGATTTCTCCAGTTTACACACCAGACCTTCCCCTTCTTCATAGCCTTCTGGTTGATCTGTGTAGATCTAATAATCAATGTAAATCATTTAAATAAGCAGTTTTTTGACATCCATTTGGTGGTTGCTTTTTCTAGCAATACCCTTACACTTGTCAAATTGGCTGTTAGGTAGAAAGTTTCACCATAATCAATTCCCATTTCCTGACTGTAACCCTTTGCTACAAACCTTGCTTTGCACTTGTCTTTATCCTCGATGTCACTCTTAACAGATTAAACCCATTTACCCCCCACTGTTTTCTTGTCCTTTGGCAGAGTAGTCAGAGTAAATGTGTTGTTTTCTTTTAATGACTGGATTTCTTCATCCATAGCTTTCACCCATACCACTGTAGTTAGCTCACTCCATAGCTTCCTTAAATGTATGTTGGACACCACACATTGCTCTTTAACAGTAATCAATAGTAGTATGAATTCCATCACTATCACTGTTGTAAGTTACAAAATCCTTTAAATGACTTGGTTTTCTCCTCTCTCTTTTAGGATACCACCCACTGGCAGATTCACTACTTGTCTCACTTGACTCTTCTTGATCACACTCATCAGATGTACCACCTTGTGGACTTTTGTTTCTTACCTTTGGCTTCTGAGACTTCTCAATGCTCTCATAAACCTCCTGTCTCACTCTGTCATCATCATCATTTGGTTCTGTCCCGACTGTCTGTGTTTGCTTTTCCACATTTACCTTGTTCACAAATTTAACAAGTCCGTATTTTTTAATCTTCTCAGTTGCAGGATGATAAATCAAATAAGCAGTACCGTTTTGGTGAGGTGAATATGGGGCTGATGTCTCGTGCTTAATACCATTCTTCCTGAACAGGGTCTGGAAGTCCCTGCACATAAACTCTGTGCCGTTGTCAGACCTGATACACTTTACCTTTCCATAAGGGGCTGTATCTGCTAGGAACTTTTCAGTTGCAGGCACCGTATCACCCTTTGTCTTAAGAAAGCATACAAACACTGCATTTGAATAATCGTCAGTGAATGACTACACATATTTGGACCCATCAATAGACTCATTAGCTACTGGACCTGCTAGGTCTGTGTGCACCATTTTATGAAAGTTTTTTTATATAACATCAGTAAGACATCTTCTTGGGTTGAACTGAGCACAACTCAACTGACTATGAACTGAATGTAACAAAGTATCTTAATCCACACACACACACACACACACACACACACACACACACACACACACACACACACACACACACATACACGGTGTAAATGATGAGAAACCCCCTTCTAGCTTACATACACACACATTCATTCTTTCATTCCATCTCCCACATTAAACCAAATCAGGAAACATGAAATGGAAATAATGTAGCTTCAAAAGTGTCACATTAGATGGATTTACAGTGACACACACACACACACACACACACACACACACACACACACACACACACACACACACACACACACACACACACACACACACACACACACTTTGCCTTGCCTCTGGTATGGAAAAGTAAATTCTGACCTGCAGCGTGCTAATATCTCTCTTTATGACATCAACAGAGGAACAAACATGTTCTCGGCGGGAAGTTAATTACTCGTTAGAGTCAGGGTCTAATAAAAAGACGGACTGATATGCTGTGACACCTGAAGCTATTAATCCCCCCCCTCTCCCTACACACACACACACACACACACACACACACACAGACAGCCACACACACTCACAAGGTAAATTAATGCACACATGCACGTTGCATGAGCAGGTAAATGAAAAGGCTGTGTGTTTAGTCACTGTGCGGGAGGTCTCTGTCACCTCTGTAATAACACTCTCCATGGGGTGTCAACGGACTTAATTAAAAAAAAGTACACACATAAGCACCTATGTACACACATATACACACCTGATGTGTGTCCATTTAATTAGGTTCACCTACATCAACACAGAAACACACATTTGGGGTTGGTGGATTTAATTTTCCTAACAGCATTTGGACATCAGCTCTTCAAAGCAGTGTTACAGTAAAATGTGTGGCAGAGGAAGTGTGTGTATGTGAATGTGTATGTGTGGTATAGAACAGAGATGGTTTCTACTTTGAAACTAAATAGAATTCAGTGAAATGTGTGAGGTTTTTGATCGTTCCCTAACTTTAACCAAGTATTTGTGCCTAAATTGAACCAAATCTGAACCATAGGTGTCAGATCACACTATATGAATCATTTTAAAAGTATTAATGAACTCCTGTCATTAAGGATGTACAGGTTATTTTGATAAAGCAATGAACAACTGAGAATGTTACACACTACAATATATTCAAAGTATTGATTTCCCAACCTTACTCAAGTCCTGGTAGAATCAGAGTAAAATGTTTTAAAGCAGCAGTCCATATGAACAGTAAAGAGGTTTTCCTCTCTGTAATCATTCCTCGTGTTCATACTGACTATTAAAAGATCTCCTTTAAATGCACTTTCAATGAAAGTGATGGAGGACTAAATCCACAGTGTATCCACACAGTCATTTAGTGCAAATTTGAACATTGACCCAACCCAACTACCACTATGGCTTGTACAAGTGCTTTAATTGAAAGTAATGACTATGGTCTGCACAATTTTACATTGGTGTGAGAGTAATATCAGCATATTTCACAAGAATTTCTCTACATACAGTAGGCCACACTCATACAAATACAACCAAAGCTTGGAGATATTTACAGCAACTCTTTCTACAAATTGTCATATTTAGGGCCAGAGCACTAACAGAGCGAAGGTCCTATTGAATCTGCAGGAATTCTTCTTCTTCATTATAAATGTTATGCCAAAACAAACTTATATTTTAATGAACTCCTCCTACAGATTTAATCCGACCCATTTCATATTCACTCAGTATCATCTTGGAAATGAAAAGTTATCAAAATCTTTCACCTCTGTTAAACTTGACAGCTGTGGTGTTGGGGCCTGTGCATAGCTGCTTGCAGCATTAATTCATGAACATATTGTTAAATTGCAACCAAAGATTCAGATGTGCATATAGCAACTCTAAAAGATGTTCCATTTGATGGCATTTCACCTCTTAAATGTGACTCCTTGAACAAAGGGAAGTTGTCCCCAAAAAAATCGCAGTGTGGGTTTTGATGCAGACCCAGATCCAAATGACTCAATGTTTTCTATCATTAACAGCAATTTCTGCAAATAATTAAATAAATATATGTCTGGAATGACTGCTAACACTGCTACATGACAGTTAATTAATGATACATGCAAAGAAATGAAGTGTAAATTCTCCTCACATGTTAACCAGCCCAACGCTTACCTACTGTTGTCTTCTGACTGACATCCTCACTTACAGAAGTTCAGCTTATTACTGCTGACAAAGATGCATGACTGCCTCTTTCACCTCCATAGTCATATCTTATTACCTCTCCATAGAAGGCTTAACGGACAATGAGAATATACTGATATTGTATGGTTAAGGTAATATTATTATGTGCGAATAAATTAGTTCGATATAATTCATATATCAAATAATAATACTGATGCCTGGAAGTCATCATGCTTTTAAGCCACAATTCTAAAAAGCTACACATAAGCTTAAGATAAGGGGTAAACACTGGTTTATAAAATATGTAAACAGCTAACATTCCTCCCTCCCTCCAACAATACTAAAAATACAGAAAGTGCTAAATGCTATTGTAAGTGAACCGGTATTTCTAGATATCTGTGAATCTCTCTAATGAATGATGCTAATGACTCTGAATCAATCACTAAATGACCTATTGTAACGGCTGGTGAGTGTGGACCCAGTTGCAAGAAGGGGAAGCGAGGCAGCGGTACAAAGTCCAGTAAGGCAATTTCTTTAATCCAAAGAGGAGGCAGGTGGTCATACACGAAAAGGCTAGCAGGAATCAGGCAAACAAAACAGTCAAGGAGCAGGCAGAAAATCTGAGGTCAAAAAACAAACCGGTCTTACACAGAAACAAACAGGAACAACACGAGAAAGCAAGTACACAGGGTAACAAAGACAATCTGGCAAGGAAGACATGGTGGGGCGGGAAGTGTACAACACAACATAAAATACAGAGTCTGACAGTACCCCCCCCCCCCTCAATGGACGTCACTAGACGTCCCTGGAATGTCAGGATGAAGGCGATGAAAGTCCAAAATGAGAGTCTTGTCTATAATGTCCCTCGCAGGAACCCAGGACCTCTCCTCAGGACCGTATCCCTCCTAGTCAACAAGATACTGGTGGCCCCAGCCTCTTTGGAGGACGGCCAACAGTTTCTTTACTGTGTAGACAGGACCACCATCAATGAACCGGGGTGGAGGAGGTGGGTTGGATGGAGGGACCAAAGTGCTGGTCCTGACAGGTTTAATCCGGGAAACACGAACAGTAGGATGGACCCTCATAGTGCGAGGGAGGTGGAGACGAACAGCAGCCAGGTTGATGATCCTGGAGATCGGGAATGGGCCCACAAACCTGGAACCCAACTTACGGCACTCCCCTCAAACTGGCAAGTCACGGGTTGAGAGTCAGACCTTTTGGCCCACCCGATAGCAAGGAGCTGGGGTACGACGACGGTTGGCAGCCCTCTGGTATCCAGCATTGGCACGCAAGAGAGTTGCCCGGGCTCTCTTCCAGGTGAGGTGACAACGGCGGACCAGGGCTTGCGCTGATGGAACAGAGACCTCCCCCTCGAGATCAGGAAACAGTGGAGGTTGGTAGCCATAGACGCACTGGAAAGGTGACATGCCAGTCGATGCCACCGGGAGAGAGTTGTGGGCATACTCCACCCAGAGGAGCTGCCGAGACCAACTGGAAGGATCACATCCTGAGGAAGACCATGGAGCCGAAAAACATGAAACAAAACTGCCTCGGCTGTCTCTCGAGCGGAGGGCAGCTTAGGCAGGGCAATAAAATGAGCCATCTTAGAAAAACGGTCAACGTCCGTGAGAACAACCGTCTTACCCTCCGAGGGAGGCAACCCTGTGACAAAATCCATGGATATATGGGACCAAGGACGATGTGGAACAGGGAGGGTCCTCAGAAGTCCGGCTGGAGGGCTACGGTTGACCTTACTGCGGGCACAGACAGGACAAGCAGAGACAAATTCTCGGGCATCCTCCCGGAGGGAGGGCCACCAGAACCGCTGTGTGATCAAACTCAGAGTTCTACTCACCCTGGGATGACAGCTCAGCAGAGAAGAGTGCCCCCACTGTAGGACTCGGGAACGGAGCGGGCCTGGGACGAAGAGCCGACCAGGAGGACAGCCATCTGGAATCTGGGTACTCTCTGCACGCTCTGGACCTCCCTCTCAATGTCCCAGGCCCTGACCACACAGTTAGGGGGCAAGATGTTTGCTGCATCCCGGGGGTGGTCTCCTGCTTCGAATTTCCGGGAGAGGGCATCAGGCTTTACATTACGGGAACCTGGGCGATAGGACAGGGCCCACTTGGCTTGTCTTGAGTTCAGTCTCTTAGCCCCACGGATATATTCTAAATTCTTATGGTCGGTCCAGACCAGAAATGGTCTGGGAGAAAAAGGCACAAGGATGGACCTTGTTATCCTCAGAGGAGCGCTGGGACAAGACAGCCCCAACACCCACGTCTGAGGCGTCCACCTCGATGATGAACTGGAGCTTGGGGTCAGGGATCTGCAGGATAGGCGAGGAAGAGAACCTGGACAAGAGGGCACGGAAGGCAGTCTCAGCCTCAGGGGAGCAAGAGAACCTGGAAGTGGCAGAGGTTAGTGAGTGTAGAGGGGCAGCGATCTGACTGTAATTTCTGATAAACCTACGGTAGAAGTTGGCAAAGCCAAGAAAGCGCTGGAGCTGCTTCCGGTCGGTGGGCACAGGCCAGTTCAAGACCGCACTGACCTTCTCTGGGTCCATCTTGATCAGCCCTGGTGAAATAATGTTCCCCAGGAATGACACAGTGGACTTGTGAAATTCGCATTTCTCTGCTTTAACAAACAGCTGGTGCTTGAGCAGCCACTGCAGCACCTGGCGGACATGACCCACATGTTCCTCCTCAGACTGTGAGAAAATCAGGATGTCATCCAGGTACACGAAGACAAACCTGTTCAACATGTCACGGAGGATGTCGTTGACCAGGGACTGGAAGACAGCTGGGGCACAACATAAAATACAGAGTCTGACACCTATAACTAATAACGAATGTTTATGTTAGAACCTAGTAATAATGGGGAAGCCACTATTCAGGGGAGTGGAACTAGCACCATTTGTTAGAAGTCATGGCCATAATGGTCTCACTAAGAGAACAGTAAAGTTGTAGAGGTTTAGTAATCGCTAGAAATAATGAACTCACTGCTGAGCACCAAAATGTAAGAAGTAGCTCCACTAAGGAGGGACTACTATAATGCAGGTGATAACAAGGCAACCATACATGTAAGAGTAGAAAGGAATGTGTTTGGTTATTATTATTAACTAATAATTATGTATTTATCTAGTAATTATTAATCATTAACAAGAAATTAAAGAATAATCAATTCTAATGATTAATATGGGGCACCATCTGGAAAACCGGAATAATAACCAAACTGCCTCAATCAGTCATAGAATTAAAAATAGTGAAGGTGAGAACTCACTCACGCACTGTCTATTTTGATCAGCTACTTATCACAATAACATATGCACAATGATCACAAAAATGCTTCTCTTTAAAGCTATAACAATTTATTAACAAATTATTAATCAACAAGTGAATCAATGAAAGTTATAAATTGTACTACCACTATAACTAATAGACAAACAACAACAGACAGGTGTGTGTGTGTGTGTGTGTGTGTGTGTGTGTGCGTGCGTGCGTGCATGTGTGTCTATGTGCGTGTGCGCACAGGGAGAGAAGGGTGTGTGTGTGTGAGAGGGGGTTGTTCAAGAGCGTGGGGGGTTCAGGCTGATGGAATTCAGCTCCAAAACACACTGGCTCAGCAGCAACACACATGGGGAATGAATGAGGCTATTATATAGCTAAGCTACATCCTAGCCTCATTCAGTGGATGGTCGGTAAAACTTCACCCATGATGATAGTGGGAATGAAGAAGGATGGACAGAGGCGGGAGCAGGAGCATTCATGTCTGGCTGGTTCCAACTCCACAATTTTCTGAATGTAACGAGCGCAGCTGACACAGTCTGGTAGAGTCCAGCCATTGGTTATGGATGTATAGAAGGCAAAGGAAGCGAGTACAGGGCTAGTTAAGCAACCAGTTGTGATGGGGAGCAACTGCTAGCAGGTAGAGCACAGGCACTTGCTCGCAGGACCTCCGACCCTGAGCCCATATCATTGATATGGTACTGTATGAGCTTACCAACACAGATCCAACAAGTGGACCCCCTGCAAAGATCTGCCTTCAGTTGGTAGATCTGGTGTCTTAATGCCAGTTATTTGGAGTCCCCATTGCCTGATGTTGTCTGTTAGTAAAATCTGTATAATTAAAAATCACCTAAAATCATGGCGCCCAAAAGCTAAGAACCCATGCCTCATTAAAACATATACATAAAACAATTTGAATATAAGAACTATAGCGTGAGATGAGACTTAAAATTTTGGTTTATGACAGTGCTACTTTCCACCAGTAGAAACTTCCTCTGGCCAAACTGTTGGATTTCATTAATCCGCATAAGCATTGCAAAAATAAACAGCCCAAAAATCTGTTGCTACCAGTGAAACCAATGACAGATGTCAATGTTCAGTAGGATTTTCAGGCAGGTATTGACAAGACCATTGACAGAACACCAGGAGAGTAATCAGCAGTAGCAGGGAGCATGCACTTAGTGGGAAAGCTCTTGTGATTGCTCAAAGGTAAATGAACTGTACTTATATTGCGCTTTTCTAGTCTTTCAACCACTCAAAGTGCTTTTAGACAATGTCACAGTCACCCATTCACACATTCACACACTACCACACAGGGTGTCAACCTGCTCATTAGGGGGAACTAACGTTCACATATCATTGACACAGCCATCGGAAGCAATTTGGGGTTAAATGTCTTGCCCAATGACACATCGACATGTTGACTGAAGGAGCCGGGAATCGAACCACCAATCTTCCAATTAGCGGACAACCCACTCTATCTCCTAAGCCACAGCTGCCTCTCATCAAGTTTATGATTTGTGATCCTGAAGCACTGAGGGTGGAAGCAATTGGCAAATCACATCCTGTTAGCCATCAACAACAATAAGCACCACTACCCACTGAAGAAGCACATTGCTTTTAGCAGGTGAGCAGCCACAACCACAGTCCATGATGTCAACAGGCCTCCTCACTACAGAAACTGAATGCAGCAACCTTTTCGCACTTTAGGAAGTTTATATTGAAGAGGTATATGAGAGACAAAAGCCATACATCAGGAGCTGATGTCAGAGGCAAAGCTGGAGAGCTCACTGTGTAGCCATTGAGGTGGCATTTTTAAGATGTGGGCCTTGCATTGATGACTGGTTTTGGGTAAGGGATTTCTAATGTGAAAGACCTGATGACAAAAGGTTACACTTCACTGATGCCATGTCTCACTTCACTTTCCTGTCAATTCTCATCCATTTAAGTGATTGGAGAACTCTTGATGGTGGCAACCCACAATTGATTTATGGGTCACAGGCTGGAGGGTAAAGAAACAATGACGTAAGGAAGCATAATTAGCTAAATGGAAAGCACACAGGGTCTGTGATATTATTGTCACATGAAGGGATCAAATTCTGCCATATACTAAATTTTGCTGCAGATATTTTCAGCAGATAGACAGAACAAAGGACAACAGACTACTGGTAGAAAGACAGGCAGTCGGTTTGCGACTTTGTAATCTGTAAATCAGCTGGCCAGTGTTTTCAACTTTATTTTATTTCCTCATGTCTCTCAGGTCTGCTCAGGTAGAAGACAATCAGATCTCATTTGTGAAAATCTCTGCCCCCCTCTTCCTGCTGGGCTGCAATAGGACACTCAACAATCAATCTGTCTCTGGAAAAAAAGCTATTACTGCTAGAGAGACAATGTGAAACAAAGCCTCGTGTATCTCTGTGTCCTCGTAGTAATAAGAGGGGCTCAGTCATTTCAAATCTCAGTGTTAGAATGAATGTATTAGTTCCCATTTCTGATCTTGGAACTATTACCATCAAATCAAAGGTTCAAATCAACCTTTACATCAATGCAATAAGTGTATTTACTCTGGAAATTTAAGTAATGAGGGGATGCATATGCACTGGTCCCTGTCCTGTCAGAATTGTACAAATGATAAGTTAAACTGCTTTTTTGGTCTGCCATAGCAACATTTCTGCTCTTTGAATCAATTATCCTCTGTTCTCCTTTGAGAAAAAACATCTGACACCAAAAGGTAGAAATGTATATTTAGTATTATTTTGTTTCATAATAGGGCCCTGTAGTTTTGATTAATGGGTTGTTTCCACTGCAGGAACATCAGGGTAATTTTATGGGGACTGTGACTGTTGGTAATTTCAATGTTGTCATATTGTCACATGGTCACACTGAGCCTGATAGCATCCTGCTACACAGCATGGCAAGTGCTGTTATATGTTCATCATTTGTGCTGGTGTTAAAAGTGGGTTTTTTAAGGCATTGGTTGTATAGTGGCGAACATAGCTGCTTTCAAAAGCAGTTGACCCGGGTTCGTTTCCCGGCCAATGCATGATGTGAAGAGTCAGCTGTGGCATCTGGTCATCTACGGGGGAAACACGAAACTAACCACTAGATCGTCAGGGAGAGACCAGGGTCGGGAAGGATGAAACAACTGAAAATCACCCGTGACACAAAATTGGCCTGGTTAGACCAAGTTACTGGCTTGGCTATGTAGTGAACTCATGCCACCCTCGCTTTCCCTGACCAGTAATCGAACCCAGGCCACGGCAGTGAGAGCGCCGAATCCTAGCCACTAGACCATCAGGTAACCAGGACCTGGAGAGAAAGGATGTCACAAAAGTAAAATCATACACTGTGATCACCCTGAGACAACATAACAACACACCTGTGTGTTGTTATACTGTCAACAAATAAAGACACCGATATCCTGCTCCAGCCAGCTGAGACAAAAAGGAGCATTTCCTCAAAAAACATTTATATTCCTTTTTAATGGTAAGAATTTACAATACAAACAATACAAAAGTAAAAACATGTTGACATTATTTTTGACTGCAAAAAGGGACATAATGATGTCAGTTGGACTAAAATACGGTGTGACTACTGTCTCAATGTCTTGACTGTTCATGGATCAAGTGATTTTACATGTTTTCTTCTGTTTCTACATTTGGTTTAAAAAGTTAGCTTCAGGCTCTTGTGACTGTGTCTTGACGTTCTGTACTCTGTTACAGATATTGATCAGCCACACCAAATAACTGTAATATCCTGGAGTACAGGAAAGAAATGGCGAGACAGGGAGATGTGTCTCGCCTTTACTGAATTTTCTGCCATGCATGTGCATTATCCCTTTTTCTAATCTCACTATTTACTGCTACTGTGCATTTAAATCCTTCTGTACGTCTTCCAAATATCTTATTATGAAACAATTCTATTTAACATACATTCCACATATAAGAACATATTCTCATAACTAATTCAAATAAGGTAGTAAAAAGTTAAAGTGCAATAACATTTGAAAAACAAACAAAGACAATTAAAAAAAAACAGAAAAACAACTAACATACAGTGAAACTGAGGTCAATAACAGGCTAACCAGGATGCCCCATTACTCACAGGTCTAGCCCCCCCGCCTACCCCACTAACCCTTCCCTATGCATTTTCACCCCACCCTCCTTCCTCCACTCACAGAGTTCTTTGATTCTTCAACTGTCAAAGTTGTTGTGTATTGTGTGCTAGGATGTGGACTGTTGTACTGGATTTATAGTTTCAAGGCATGACATGAGAACATCCTTCTATACATATATGTATATCTTCCATGTTAATAGAAAAACACAAATTAATATTGTCATTATTTTTGCTATTACATGCTATACATGAATAAGCACTTTTGCACAATTGTTTATGTTTCAAGTTTAGGCTATACTCTAGATATAAGTTAAGAAATAAAGCAGTAGGTCTACAGCTTGTTAGAAAATGTTATATTCTTGCAAATCCAGCGGGCTTGTATGTGAAAGATGAATGCACTGCATTAAGTTTTATGGTGTGTAGTTACTGCATTGGTCATTATGTTTGACTCTTTTTATTGAGGAAACTGCTCGAATGTAACACAAGGACAGCACATTAGTTGTAACTCCTTTTATCTTCATGTTTAAGCATCAATATGCGAACAGATGTGTGTTGATTACTTATACAGATCACTTTCAACAACTACCATGTTCATTAGAGAGGCTTAATAAATGTTTAGTTTTTGAATTCATATTACAATCACATACAGTAGTTACAATGACTAAATTCAGTGGATGGTTCATTTTGCTTTCACAATACAAAAACGCATAAAAAAACAGTTGCCAGGCAACCAGTAGAGACTCAATAAAGTCACCACCCCCAGCCAACAAATATTTGTGCTCATAATCCCTCACAAATTGTTATTTTTACACTTTGATGTTTGTACAGATTGAACAAATAAGATAGAAGTTTTAATAAGTGAGCTTTAAAGGTGCTCGATTTTGTTATGTTTGGACAGAGCCAGGCTAAGTGTTCCCAGTCTTTATGCCAAGCTAAGCTAACTGGCTACTGGCTCCAGCTACATACTTATATAATACAGATATGAATCTTCATATCTCACGCTCAGCAATACAGCAAATCAGTGTATTTCCCACAATGTCAAACAAAATGTTTCCTTAAATTAATCCCCAGGACTGATTTCCACTCTTTATCATTTGTTCTGGAGCTGCCCAAGTCTTGGACCATTCTGGTCAGCCATCTTTGAAACTTTCTCAACTATTTGTGGTAAGGAAATATGTCCAGGCCCAGTTCTGGCATTATTTGGAGTAGTTCATGGAGAATTGGCACTTACAGGTGCTCAGTGTGGTTCCGTAACCTTTCCGTCATTATTATTGGCATGTTATGGCAGATCTAAAGCTTAAAAAACTTAGATACTCCACTAGGGGATCAGTAAAGGTATTCTGTAAAGTCTGGAAGCCTTTCCTCTCTTACTTTGAACAAAGTGTTATATGCAAACATTAAGTCTGGGTCCCCTGAGTGTCTGGCCCTTTTTTCCTGTATTCTCTTTTCTTTAATGTACTGTATATGGATTCTGATATTCTGTAATTGTATGGGTTTATATGACTATATGTATCTATTTGTATATTGAAAACATTTTCGATAAAAAGATTTCAAATTAATGAATAAACTGATCCCCAGGTGACTAAATGAAGAAGTGTTCTTTACTGCTGTTGAATCTGTCCCATTTTCCTCATGTCAGTACTTGGTGAAAATCTCAAATACCTAAAAACATAATAGTTTTTTAAAATATCATCCTATTGATCCCGCTGCTGAGCATCTCGATCTACACATAGATGGAGAGCATACTTCTGAATGATTGTATTGACACCAGTGCAGTGTGGAATTAGGAGAGAGTTAAAAGAATGAGTGTGTGGGTGTAAGGTGGTCGCTCCACAGTCAGACTGACTGTGATAAAATGAAATAAATGAAATGAAACAAAGAGACGACAGTGGCTGAGTCATGGCCTCTGGAAGATTACAGGAGTAACAATGAGCAGAGGGACAGGAGATGACAAACTGGGGACTGGGGACATGACAACAGGCATTTCAGTTTGTGGTGTTTCTTTGGCATCATTCACACAAGGCGTGACCAACCCACAGATCATGGGTCACATGGGATTCTATGCCTGTTGTCATTTGTACTCCTATTTTAAATGAAAGAGTTACAACAACGCTGTAAACACTGTAGAGGACCAATAACATACCAGTACAACCTTCCAAGTAAATAAAAGTTTGCTGCCGTGGTATTGGGCAAATCCATCATTCTGCAGGGATAGAGCACCATCTAGTGTTGTTTCTGAGAGTCTTTATGAAGTTGAAAAGAAGTTTACAGAGTTTTGGACTTTTCACCACACCATCTAATGCAAGTACCTGAGGCCACATGTATGAATAATCAAAGGTGTGTGAGCATTTTTTTTCTTACTTTTTATTTACTTTGGAGGCATTCTTTTATTCCCCTGTGTTAATCTTCTCTTCCTCTTCATGTCATTCATAAAAATGAACTACACATTCAAATTCTGCTGGCTCTATTGCAACTTATTTTAAAAATACCACAGAGTACTGGAGGCATCGACTGTAGGAAGCATGGCCTCTGGGCTACATGAGACATGACATGAGAGGTGACGGGGCACCGATTAACCATTGCTCAGGGGTACATAGGCCACCTAACCGGCCATGAGCAGCTGCTGTCAGACTCTCTGTGTCCGAGCTGGAGACACAGAGTCTTCTGGAGCTTTGACAGCTGTGGCAGCTGTGGCTCAGGAGGTAGGCACCAATCGGAAGATCGGTGGTTCAATTTCTGGCTCCTTCAGTCCACATGTCGATGTGTCCTTGGGCAAGAAAATTGCTCCTGATTGCTGTGCCAATGGTGTGTGAATGCTTAGTTTCCATCTTGAGGAGCAGGTTGGCACCCTGTGTGGTAGGCCCTGTCATCATCAGTGTATGAATGTGTGTGAAAGGGTGAATGTGACAGCATTTATAGTCACCAGTAGCAGATTCATGACCCTTTGTAAAAGTTTCTGTGGTACCTGTGTTGTGGCAGAGATAGCGGCACTATTATCAGAGGCTCTCTGGTCCATCGCGAGCCTTGAATTTCTTGTTAAGTATAGCACAGTTGTTGTGTTTTACTGCCACAGAAAAGGAATACATCTTTGGGTTATTTGCATAAACACAGTTCTCTGAATAAGCATCCGCTCTGCTGTGTCTTATCACACTTACAAGTAGCTCTGTGAGAGAGATACAAACTGAGGCTACAGTTAGCCAGTGTTCTCATATTTATTTGGCTGCAGCTGATGTGTGTGTGAATGCAAGTGCTTGCCTATTACCTCATGACCAAGAAAATTGGCTGAACAAGAAAGTGAAATGTATTTCCCAAAACCTTTCCTTTAGGACTGCAATGTGACTTTCAGAAATAGGATTGCATTACCGTCATGCTGCCACATGAAAAGTATTGAAGGGAATGTCACTCTTCATCTGTAAATACAAATCTCAAAATCACTGGTCATTTATTTTAAAAATTGGTTTGTATTCTGATAAAATGGAAAGAAGGAACTGCCCATCACCCCATCACATCCATCCCCAGAATCCTCCTCTTCTGTGTGAGTTGGAAACAGACCACAACCTCTGTGACTGACTAAAGCGCTTTAAGATATAGAATGCACTGTATTTCCAGTAAATAACAGATAAATGATAAATGCTGTCAATCTGTTGTCCCTGCAGGCTCCCGCTCATTTGTAGAACCACTATCGCCCTTAAAGGCAATTGAAGATGTATTTATACCTCAGAGGGCAGAAAAACAATGTTGGCCACTTCTTTTTGGGCAGTTCAATTTTCAACAATCACGCTTTGCTGCACATGAAATCATTTCTTATTGTTCACCTATGTGGCCTAATATCACCTCAAACCTTCCTTCCATCCTGTTCAGGCTATTCTGTCCACTGCGCGAAGGAAAGGTCACTCTGGTATTCAGAGGAAAATCAATTTTCCAAAGAGTGGGAAAACAAGCGAGAGTGCTGTTTTGTTTCAAGTGTTTTCAATTTCTTTGTCTCCTCCATGTTCTCCTCGTTTGTTGTTCAAATCCAGATGATGGTTTGCTGCCATCTAGTGTGACAATTTTACTACTACAAGTAAAGAGAAGACAAAAGAGTTTCAGGGAGTACATATCACCAACACAGGCCTACACACACACACACACACACACACACACACACACACACACACACACGCACACACACCATGCAAACATTTACACCTTTATCCTGTCCAACAGTGCTGACAAACAAGACAAACTTAAACAAATCAACTACTTTTGCCTTTACTTTTAATTTTTTTAGAGTAGTAAAATAGCCGTGGATGAAATTGTGAGTGATAGATGGTTTGAATTGTGTCTATTTTCTTGTATGTTCTTTAGACACTGGTGCCATAGGTGTTGAGACTTGTACGTATGCACACACACACACACACACACACACACACAGATTGTCCAAATATTCACAAATCCAAGAAAAAAGGAAACCACAAATATGAAATTGAATTCTTACATTTTTATCTTAAAGAAATTATTTTTCCCATATATGGAAGACTTAAAAAGATATGGATAACTTAAAAGTTGGAAAAACTTAATGTGTACATTCATTACAGTTTTTGCCCATTGCTTGAACACATTTTGCAAAACTTCGCTCATTGTGCCAAAACTCTACACACAAGTAAACATGACACAACACTGGGAAATATACCATTCACATCTGTGTCAAATTGAAACTCTACTATCAAAACTTAAACTCTGCTATCAAAACCTAACAATCCTTTGTCAAAATGACACATACTTGCATCATATGCATACACTTTCAGATCAGGGGGAACACACTAGTCTGCTTATATAAAACACTGCAGTCTTTGATTTTCACTGTTTATTCAGAAGTCACATTTTCAGGAGGCACATTTTCAAACAACCAAAAAAGCAAATAGGCCTACTCAATATTGTACATACAAAATAATAATAATAATTATAATAATAATAATAATAATAATAATAATAGAAAAAAACACTATACTGTAAACACAGAAAATCATGGCAATTGTGCATACGTCTGTTGGGGTCTGCCCACAGGACCTCATCTATATCGCAAGCAATGTCTTCTCCCGCGAGGCACCGGGGAAAATATTTCCCTTGCATGTCGAAACCATGGTTGGCGGTCATATACACGCCATCTCCAAGCCGAAAAGAATTCCTCTATAGGTATTAAAAATGGTGAGTAAGGGGGCAAGTATACCACTTCAAATTGATTGTAGTTGGTGAACCAGGCTTGGACCAGAGCAGCCCGATGGAAACTGACATTATCCCATACCACCACAAACCTGGGCTGATCTGGTCTGTTCTGTACAACTATATTGTGGAGAGCATGTAGAAATGTGAGTATATGTTGGCTATTGTATGGACTTAGTTTTGCATGATGATGCAGAAGCCCTCGAAGGCTTATGGCAGAACACAATGTGATATTTCCCCCACGCTGCCCCGGGACGTGCACAATTGCCCTTTGGCCAATTACATTACGACCCCGTCGTCTCGTTTTGCTCAGGTTGAATCCAGCTTCATCAATGAAAATGAATTTATGAGGCTGTGCAGCTCCATCCATGGCCAAGATTCTCTGTAACAAAAAAAAAAACATTACTACAGTGCTACACATACAGAACCCCCACCCCATCACACATGTACCTGTGTAGCTCTCCGAATGGATCCATGTAGTACTGAGGTACCTTGCTCCTGCTCCTGCTCCTGCTCCTGCTGCTGCTCCTGCTGCTCCTGCTCCTGCTGCTCCTGCTGCTGCTGCTGCTGCTGCTGCTGCTCCTCCTCCTCCTCCTCCTCCTCCTCCTCCTCCTCCTCCTCCTCCTCCTCCTCCTCCTCCTCCTCCTCCTCCTCCTCCTCCTCCTCCTCCTCCTCCTCCTCCTCCTCCTCCTCATTCTCTTCCTCTTGCTCTACCTCTGCCTCTCGCTGAGGGCTTTTTGTAGCTGGCTGATTGGTGTTCAGTTTTGCAAGTAAGTGCCTTCAGGTGTGTATTTGAGTGGTTGCAATTATCTGATGTGTTTTGTATTTTGGATACATGTGTTTTTTCAAATGGCACCTTGAGATTTCATTTTTGAACGAAGTGTCTTATGTATGAAATAGAGTGTAGTAGCAGGACCAAGTGTGTTGCATAAAGGAGTAAGTGTGTTGCAGAATTGCAACTAGAGTGCAAAGCAGCGCTTTTGTTTAAGGTATGGGTACATGTGTTTGAGGTATGGTAACAAAAGCTTCAAGTTGTGTTACTTTAGTCTAAGCATGGGTCTATAGTGTTCAAGCAGTGGGTAAAAACTGTAATAAATTAAGGCATTTTAAGTATTTTTTCAATCCATTAAGATCCCCATGTTTGGTGTGAACCACTGAATTTTAAATGTAATGTTGAGGTACAAATTAAGGGATATGTGTAAAATTAGAATTCCAAAAATAATCCAGCCAATGAATGTATATTTGCATGAACCATATTAGATGGTTAAAAACAACAACAAAAATAACCAAATCCAAGTTGCAAGAAAACAGTACTTAATAGAACACAAATAACATTTATTTTAAAATATAATATTTAAAAAATGGTACGTTACATACCAAGAAACAGAAACAAGAAAACAATGAAAACAAATCATGTGACCTGAAGACCTGAAAAGATTACTGGACTGCAATGAGAGTGCAGTAATCTAACAGTTAAAGTGGGATGATATCCTCCTCATGTCCTACAGTGTGGATGTACATTCTAAACAGTGGCAACTTATAGTTTGAGCACCTTATGGATGTTTTCTTCATTCAGTTTTTTTGTGCACAGCTTTTTATCTACATTATACTTACAGGTTAAACTTTGACTACACATTGTTTATTCAGTCAGCAATTATATGTATTTTTTCATTATTTCATATGCATGGTACTTATTTGTTTTTTTCCCCTTTCAAAACTAATACAGTAACAAGGAAATGTCAGTTTCCTGTCTATACCAGGAAATATGTACAGATGGGGGACAATTGAAAGGAAAAAGACAACATAAAGTGTGTTAGTAAGGTGTTGGACCAACACATGCTGCCAGAACAGCAATTCAATGCTCCTTAGCTTTATTTGGGTTGAGATGTCACACATTTGTAGTGACCCTTCCCTCTAAGAGGTCAAGTGGCCCAAACCATGCTAGCAAAATGCCTCACACAGTATAATAGAGCTACTGTACCACATCCCCTTATTGTAGGGGTCAAGCATGTACCGGTTTTTCCTTTAAACTGTCCCCTATCTATATAAATAAAGCATAACAATATACTTTTTGCATATAATCTCTCTCCAGCTATAAATATTATAATATAGAAATTATTTTAAAAAATGATTTATGTTTTTTTTTTGCATCCCCTCTTTGCTTTACCCTATTGCTGTTGTTATTCCTTGAATTTTATTCTCATTCTTTTACAGATTTTTTTTATGGAACACTCCATGTTCTCCAGATGGCGTTTTGCTGCCATCTAGTGTGACAATTTTACTACTACAAGTACAGAGCAGAAAAGAGAGTTTCAGGGAGTACATATCACCAACACAGGCCTACACACACACACACACACACACACACACACACACACACACACACACACACACACACACACACACACACACACACGCACACACACGCAAACACACACACACACACACACACACACACACACACACACACACACACACACACACACACACACACACAGGGTAGTGATAGATTACATAGATTTGGTTTGAAGTCAGCAAGCCAAATGGTTTTCAATGGCTACAAAAAGTAAGTTTAAAAGCACCTGAAATGTGTGTATTGTCTGACTTTCCATGGTTGATGAAGGTTACTCCAGTGTGTATCAGTACACTGTGACATCACTGTTGTGTGTGTGGTTACATGTGCAACAGAGCAAACCTCTAATCACACCCAACAGTGACGCTGAAACACACTTCATTCTCAGTACGTTGATACATCAGTACATCGACAGTACATTGAAACATTGCTTGTCATCTTATACTCAACCTTTAATAACTGTGTGGAAATGTGTGCAAGTCCAAACATTAAGAATACCAAAAACACACTGGGCTGTGAGTCTTTTCCCATAAGAAATGATCAGTTCTACGTTTTGTAATCCAGTTTCATGCAGTGTTATCCATCATTTCCCAATCATAATTGTCATTTTTCTCACTTGTTACTTGAACCAGTACATGTAGTTGGACTGGACACCTTGAAAGCACATGTTGTTGCTGCAGGTGCCTCCATAGCTGGACGGACAGGCTGAACAAGGAACGCCAACTCTGTACGGAGCCTCTCCGATCCAGTTACCCCTGAGGAGAAAATTAAAGAACATAAATATCAGCAATATGGAATTATTTTCACTTAAATGTTGAGAGAGATTAAAGCATGACAGGCCTTTACACAGATGGCATAGGTTTAGTGTCTGCCCAACAGAGAGTCAAAGTCATTCTGCTCCAGAAGTCCAGAAGAAGAAAAGCCTCATCAAAAATCAGCACAGAGATTTGTAGTAAGTAAAAACACAGCCATGAAACAGAACCTTTCTAAACAGTGTGTCACGTGGTTTATTTTATATTTAAGGACAGGAGTTTTCTGAAATGTGATCTGAAATCGGGTATTCAATATTTATATTTTAGCTGCATTTATTGAATGAGGGAGGGGTCCAAGGAAGTCCAGATATGTCTCTAATAACGGCAGGACAGAGAGTAAAGCAAAGTGTTTACACAGCACATATTACAGCTAGAAAGATTAACAATGACTTTAGAAGGAAGTTTTGGGGAGTTCTGGGAGTGCTGTGACAAAAATGGAAAAACAAAATGGAAGAAGCTATTGTAGCTTATCGGCTGTGCACTCAGTTTTATTGAACCTCCTTTGTCAGAGTAATAGCTGTTCCATGAAAGAGAAATGATTATAAGACATGAGTATGGTACAACAAAACCTTGTTAACAGCGTTAACTTATTGTCCTGTTTATGACTAAGCTAAGTTAAATAGCAAACAAGTCTGTTAGCCTATCATTACCTAACGTACTGCTGTACATTGTATGGAAGAATTCAGAGGTGTGTGCTGATTCAGTGTGTTGATCAGAAGTATTTCAGACACTAGTTGCTGTGATGTTTCAGTATTTACAGACCAAACTGACACACAGCAGATGTTGAAGCACGGAGTGTAAAAGTGCACCGCTGCAGCAGTGACACACAGTATGAGATCTGCTTACAAAGATCTGCTAAGAAAAAGTTCCAGCATCTTTGTAATAATAAATACATCTCTAAATAAATCACCTCTGTCATCCTGCTCCAGTTTACAGCGTGTCAGTCCATAGTGAGAGAGGATCAAAGCTGCATTTAAATAAATAAATAAATAAATAAATAAATAAGGATTTTGATTGACAGCCAGAATTGTTATCGACATTTAAAACTATATATTTATAGTTATTGTTATAGTTATTGTTCTCAGTGTGGACGGCGCTTAACAGGTGTGTGTAGACACACTTTAGAGCATTTAGGTGGCATCTTGCTAAGCATGCTAACTCAAATTCACCACGACTTCACCACCACAGACAGGTTGTAGCTGCTTTGGCAGCGAGCCAATCACATGTCCCATTAAATCGAAGAACGCTTGCACTGATTGGTTGTGAGCAAGTCCATACAAATAGTCATATTTTCTAGTTCTGGGTGCAAAAGGATTGACTGCAGGTATCGTTTGACAGGAGACGTTTCAATACTACTTGGTATCCATTTATTTCAGTAGCGATACCCAGCCCTAACTGAGACTAATAAGTGAGCTAGCTATTAGCTTGCCTGCTACAGCAATTCAAAAACAAACCCTGTGAGAAGTCACTATGTCACCAAGCTTCTAGCAAAACACCTGTTTTGTGTGTATGAGCGAATGTGACAGCTGCTTGATAGTTTTCATATTTTGTAAGCATGACAGCTGCTATATTCAAGGCCAATATTGCCACTGGTGTCAGTTTATGTCATTATCTCCACTGCTGCCATCTTAAACATCACTATCATAACAACAACACTGTAGGAAAATCTGTCCTCACTATGGCGAAACATTCTTAGTAGGAGTTGTGAAAATGATGTCATTGTCACGGCAGGAACTAATCACTCCTCAATGGGAATTGACATCATATTCTACTCCAGGCTCGGCAGCTGCTGATAATAAGTTGAATCTGAATCCCTGAAAATCTGACCAGCACAGATGGATCTGAAACAGACATGTCCTTGTCACAGTCATGTGTGTTCTGTGCATGAACCTCACACAAATACATGTCGGTGTGATCTCATACTTGGGAGAGTAGTTGCAGACGAGGAAGGTGGCTTCTCTCCACACAACTCCCCACACAAACATGTTGTAGCAAGTCTGCACTGCACAGCCCACTCTGTTAGTGGATGCCCACACCATCTGAAATAAAGGAAAAGGTTCAGTCTGGTACAAGCATCTATTGATTAATATTCAATCAGATAACAAAATGTGGTTGTCTATGAAGCTGTTTTCCAAGGGAATGGAGACAGAAGCTTTTGACAAAAAAAGTTTAAAAAAGCAAGTAAATGTTAGCAGTGAATGAGTATGAACATCATACAACAGAAATAAAATAGTACATGTTTGTCTTGAAGTCATTTGGTTGTTATCAGTGCCTGACACTTCTATCAAACCAAATTCACTGTGGCTGCTGCTTCTTATCATTCATCTCTTGCAGTATTTACAGTATTTAAAGGACAGGGTCACAGTTTTGTCAATTGTGTCTTAAAACAGCAGCCATGTGAATATGAATAGTGAAACAGGTTTTCCTCTCTGCAATCATTCCTCCTGTTCATACTGACTATTAAAAGATCTCCTTCAAATGTACTTTCAATGGAAGTGATGGAGGACTAAATCCACAGTGTGTCCACTCAGTCATTTAAAAGTAGATGATCAGCTTCTATTGAGCTTCAGCAGTGTGAGTCATATCAAGTGATATCTGACACATTTACAGTCTTTTTACCATCAAATTCCCTCTTAGTGTTTCCTGTTGAGCTGTGGTGGAAGTATAGTAACAAAAAGACTTTTCTACTAAAAACACTGTAACGTTGAAACATAGAAGATGAAGATTTGACTAATTTGGACGATTGAAGCTTCAGATCAACATTTACATTTTTTTTTTCCCAGAAGGAGGACTGTGGATTTTGTCCTCTATCATGAAGGGATGTTCTAAGAGTCAGTATGAACAAGAGGGATAATAATAGAAAGAAAAAACTATTTTAGTGTTTATAAGGGCACATGACTATTGTTTTAGGACAGACATTCCTGTAGCTACCTCACAGTAAAAACCTTTAGGGAGATTTACTGCAGTTTGACCAACTGTGGTCTGGTGTGGTGGTGAAAAGAAACATGTATTAGGAGGGGAGGATATGTAACTAAAACCTGATTATTAAAAAACAAAGATAAACAGATAAACAATGAACACAATGTCTGAGAACTGTAACGTCAACACATAGACGGCATCAAGTTTTAGTTTGTGTTCATCAAACTTGAATCTGGACATCAATGAACTGTGAAATTACATTTACTTTTCTTTTATGGAGACATTAAGTGTAGGTTTGTGTTCCTCATTATTAACATCCATATCAACATCACGGAGGGGTTGAACTGGGGACAAAGTATATTAATGCTAAGACAGTCGAGTCAGTCAGGAGCTGACTGGATGAGACACACGTAATGCATTTTGGTTCTTCTTCGTTGGCCTTTTATGGCAGTTGGCATCCTTTGACTTGCATTACTGCCTCCTACTGTCACTATTGTCCAAGTCTCCTAATTTATCTACTTTCTCTCAAGAAAGCAAACACAAACCTCCTTCCCTTCACTGTGTCCACACATTCAATCAAATCTTAAATCCTCACCTCCACTCCCCCATCCTGTATAGACCTGTCATCATTCTTCTTGTCTCTTCCTCATATTTTCTGCATGAAATCATGACATGCTTCACTGTCTCCCTCTCTACACTCATCACAGTGGCCAGTTGGTTGTTTTCCAATAACGAATAGTGTGCTTTTCAGATTGCTATGACCAATTCTTAACCTGCTAACAATTACTTGTTCTTTTCTGTCATTTCTACTAATTGTTTTTACTCCTAGTTTATTATGTATTCAATATAAATGTCTTCCTTTCCCTGCATTGTCTGAATACTGTTGCCACTGCCTAAATATTATCTCTTCACACTATGCTTTTTCCCCTCTGATTTTGGCAGTTTAACACTGATATCCACTCTTTGAGGGGATAGAGAGCCAGTCAAGAGTCCAAAATGGAGGAAGCTATTGTAGCTTATCAGCTGTGTTGGACCGTTCAGTTTTATTGAACCCCTTCTGTCTGGTTTGCAGGCAGTTATAAAACACAAGTCAATACATAGAAATTTTGAAGTCTCCTTTGCTTGCTTGTCTGACTTTTTATTTTCCAATTGAGCCGGTGCCCACATGAACTTGTCTTTTCCCTGACTGGCTAACCAACTGATCATTGCCTGCTGTTTTAATGCTTGACACTGCTGATGCTGAATCACTACAGATGAGTATTTTGTTTTTGTCCTCACTTCTACCCGCTACAATGCTAAAAGAATTGAAATTAACTCAACTGCATAAGCACTCAAACAATCTGATGTTCTTACTGATCCCAACTTAGTGACTGGGAATCACCACAGCTGCCCAGCTTACTTTGTATCTGCAAAAGTCACCCAGAGGGTCAATTTTCTTTACACCACTTTCTACCTCAAACCTCACCACAACATTAAGGGAACCTCAAATTGTATACCACCCCATACCAGCCTTCCCACCTTTTGCCATTCATATCCTCCTCTATCATTTCTATACCTCCTCTTCACTCAACTCCATGCTACCTACATCTCCCATCTCTCTCCTTCACAGGCACAGGCCATCCACCAACATGCTTACCTTCTACCATTACCAAGTCCAGTCCATAGTCAAAAGTCAACTATTCCATTCCAGATTCTATTTAAACCAGCGTAACAGTAAACAGTGATACATTCAAATTATGCACAATCTCCCGCTAACTCCTCCATCTCATTTTGTTGCTATCAAGACCACATTCTGGTTGTTGTAGGATTCCCCCATATGCCTTTTTCTCAGTTTTCTAGTCATAGGGCATCGATTTAACAAATAACTGCCCATTTCCACTGCAAAGTAGACCTAGTTTCCCCCAACATGGCTTGTTGTTGAAGCCAGCTTTACTCATCGGGTAACATTGAAGTCTTTGTTGTGCTCACCTCTGCCTTCGTTTGCTTCTTTGTACACATAAAATGTGATTTTGGCCTGCTGTTTAAGAATTTTGAGACAGTTTAGACATCACTTTGGTCTGCAAACTACTACTAGAATGCTGCTCCCATCAAATCAAGTCTTTCCTCCATCACTACAGGATAATACCTTCTCAGTCTTGGCTAATATAATTCTTATAATTCTTATTTTAATTGTGCTGAAAACCATGAAAATTTGGAGGTGAATGTTGAAAACCGGGACCTTTGAGTGTTCTACAGATATTTGTCAGGACTTCCAGGCAGTCCCAGACAAACCGGGACATCTGGTCACTGTACCAAAGCAGCCATCTATGACACCATCATAGAGGATCTCTAATGGGAAAAACAACTGAGCTGGAAGTTTGGGTCAGGACCAGACTGTGGAGGTCTTCATCTGCTAATGAAAGTATGTTTAACATCATCATAATATTTGATCAAAGCAATCCAATCTCAGTTGTACATAGTGTCTATCATACCAACCACTATCGGCAAAATGTTTTGATAATAAGAAAAACAGATGCTGTCATGCCTGTTTTTCCTGTATGTCTCAGTTCAATCAGAGCAAAGGAAGGAGAACCACACAAAGTATCGAGGATGTCCCGATGCAGCCATATATCTATCTATCTATCTATCTATAAACCAGTACATGTGAATCATAGTCAGTTTGCCTCTTGTAATTTAGCTTCTTCATATCATGGTATGCAGCTCCAGGGCTCAGCTGTATAAAAGCAGCAGGTGGTCATCACTGTGTAGTGAGGATTTTTTTGCTGACAAATGTTTAATGAACTGTACCTGTATATAGCACTTTTCTAGTCATTATGACCACTCAAAGTGCTTTTATACTACAAGTCACATTCACACATTCACACACTGTTCATACACTGCAGCAACGGGAGCAGTTTGGGGTTAAGTATCTTGCCCAATGACACATCAACATGTGGACTGAAGGAGCCAAGAATTGAACCACAGATCTTCCAATTGGTGGATGAGCCGCTCTACCTCCTGAGCCACAAAGACAATAAAACAAGTAAAAACAAGTTTAAAATTCTCTATTTGGGTCGGACACATGCAACCCCCTCACAACTCATGATGCTGAAAGCTCTACTGTCTATAAGTACAGCCTCAGAGAGCCACTAGCTGTAGACTCTTGTGTATAAGATGGAGCGTATTGGGGGCCAAACACAGGAGGAATTACTCCTGGCAAAGACAACTTCTAGAGAATTAAATTCCCCCATTCCCTTATCCCTTCCTCAACGTTCATTCAACTTGTCTGAATTTGATTATATTATATGAAAACTGTTGGGATATGTTTCTGACACTCTCCTGAGAATCTAGCAGGAATGAGATAAAACTACAAGATGTAATGTTCTGTGTGGCTTAGTTGAAATTGAGAGCGGCATGAACATAAAAGTATGAAGTTATGACCACTGAAACCTGTCTGTCCTCAGACACATACTCACTATCCAGAAGGCAGAGATGGTGCTTTCCCTACCTGTGTGTAGTGTGTACACATGGGTCCGTAGCAGATCAGGGGGCAGCTAGGGTTGCAGTAGCGAGGGTAAGGGAACACATAGTCATTGACCTCATCATACCAAGGCTTGACCAGCTGCAGGATGGATTGATAGCTGTGGTAGATGATGAACAGAGGTTTGTCTGAGGCATGCCTTTAGAATTTGATCTAATGTTCAGGCTTCAGACAAGTATGCAGGAGTGACTTAAGACCAGGTTTCAGGTGTGTGTTGCACCTACCCTCCTGTCCTGACAGACAGGTTCTGTCCATAGAACTGCAGCAGATAAGCTGGTCCATGTTCCCACAGACAGGTAGCAGCCCAGGCTTCTGCTGTCCTGGCCAAATCATTGTCCCACACCTGTTGTATGGAGAAATGTTCCAGTTGAAATAGACACCTGCAGATGCACCTCATGCACGCACATGTCATACTCTGGTAATGTGCAAAAGTTATTCCACTTCATAAAGGAGTAGATCCACTAGATACTAATAATTATAGACCAATTTCTATTATTTGCGCTACAACTGAAGTATTTGAGAAGTTGATTTTTAGTCAATTGGCAGCTATTTCTAACTGCAGTGAAGCTCACTGATGGCAGGCAACCTAGAACATTAGTCAACCATACCAAGTCCTCTGTAGCCTTCTGCTATCAAAAACTTTATTTCTCAGAATCAAAGAAGAACTAATTAAAATAGATGGCGTTAACATTAAGATTGTGTTATTGTGCTATCAAGGACACTTTCATGTTTTTGTGTTGAGAAATGTTAAACACATAATTACCTTAACCTTAACACTGTGAGAGTGAGGGAAATACTTACAGGTGGGTCCATCCAGGCAAATTGCAATACTTCAAATTCTGGATTTGAAATTCAATTATTTCCTAAGGTGCTCTAAAATATTTATTTTTATTGAAAGAACCTCATCATATAGTTACAAAATATTATACAACATCTCAGAAAATTACACAACACGAAGATGATTCAAAGAATGTGCAATGCTTCTTTTCAGCAATAGCAGGATCCATAGCAACCACCATACCAACTATAGAAAGCGTGAAAAAATCTCATATACAATTAGTGAATGGAAATAATTAAAAGAAATGCACACTTCTCATTAGAAATGTTATCAAAACATATTTTATAGAGGAACTATTATGATTTTATATCATATACATATAATGTTACATTGTCGGATGTTCATATTAAAACATAGCCGAAGTGTCAAATAATGAAGTACATATGTAGAAGTAACCCCTGTGAGCAAAGAGCACTGGATTTAGAATACTCTGAACACTCCAACAGTTTTTTTCTACTTTCACCCCTGTTTGAGGTGTGCTCAATATTGTTCCTCCCTGCATTATTTCTAACTGATTGCATGGACAAAGAGCTCCAAATATCTCCAGTTTTATAACAAAGTTCAGGAACGGAGACCACGCCTCATACCTACTCAATTTCTGCACAAGCAGTACTTAAGTCACACCCTATCCGCTCTACCCCCCTTTGTCTCATTTCAAACATACCACGGTCACGCTCAGTCATCCCAGCTCCCCGGAGCCCTCGGCCCCTTTTCCTCCAACAGCGCCACCGTCATCAGGCAATCACCTCTCAAGTCTCCAGGGGAAGATCCTGCTTCTGGTGATCTGGAGCCACTGCCCCCTTTCCCTTCCGCCCCTCTCCATCCCGCTCGAGGTCCAGCAGTCAAGGTCACCACGAGTCAAGGTCACCACGAGTTACCACGACCAGCCGCTGCTCTGCCACCAACTTTCAGACCGCCAGCCAGCTTCGAAAATATCCGACTGGACCTTTGGACAGCTCCCCCACCCAGAGTCTCATCCTGGCCCCGGTTCCCTCCACTCACCCAACTAGAAGACGGGTACTGCATCCAGCGTCTCCTCATCAACCTGACACCTGGTTTCAACTTGCATCCACACTACACTCTACACCTCTCTTTCCTTCTCTCCCCCCCCATCCCTTCCCCCATTCCCTAGATCCTCACTTCTTCCTCCCAACCCTACGACCCCTCGACCCTAACCCCTCATCCCCACCCTTCGACCCTATCCCTTGACCTCTTTTCCTTCCACATAATAAATACTTAAACTCATATCTAAGTTGGTGTCATCTTTGTTAGTGAACTTTTTTACTGAAGGCAATACAATTCTGCTAATTGGGTGAGGAAAACATTGAATTTCCTTTAAATTCTTCACAATGAAATAATTTAAAAGCTTTTAATATGAAGCACTAAAGCAGAAATTCAATGTTTTTCCATTTGCATTGTTGGGTTGACCAATCAGAACAGAGTGGGCTCATCATGAGGTGGCCCTAAAGAGACAGGAGACTGCAAACACTGCCTGTTAGAGACAGAGGCTGAACTGAGTGGCTACATAAAGGACTAGTATAAGATCATTTTTTGAACTGTAAATGATGCAAAGCTACTCTAGTGGAGTCCCAGAGTTACATAATTATTAATGTCAGATACTTGTTTGTTTTCACGGACAAAAACTTGAATGACAATGAAAAAGTAAACAAACAAAAACATGACTGTGATACTAATAATACTAATACATACACATAACTATTACATATTTTAATGTGCTACTGTGTTGCAGCCACTACTACCCATGTAAAATTGACTTTACTTACTTTATTTTTGTTTTGTTTAAATATTGGTAACTTTTTTTGTGCCTGGAGAGGGGTGGGAATAATAAAGGGATTTCCTATCATCTAGGAATAATAACTATGTTAACCATAAGAAAAGAAAAACTAACTGTAGATTAATTTTGAAAATATAAATAAAAGACACTTTTTCCAGGCTTCAAGAAAAGATTTAAATGTGTTCAAATATCCTCCAACAGGCAATTGACCAAAATATCCTCATAAAGTTTGACAGTTGATTTATTTGGAGGGAGAATTCACTGCTGTTGACACAAAGTTTAGACAGCGAGGGAAATCAGTGCAGCTTCTCCAGCAGCCGTCTACACAAAAGTACCTGAATAGTGATGAGAACACTTAATAAACACAATTTGGATGATTTATTTATTTTCGATGTCACAGTGTGCTCATTAAATCAGCACCACAGACAGCGGCAAGAAGCTAACTGACAGCTCACAGGCAGCAACACAGTGCAGAGCCTCCAAACACAACAGTGGAATGACCCAACAGTGACGACGCCTTTCCAGAGGCCAAACAAAAAAGCATCAGTCAATTCCTACCAAACACATATTGCAATTGCTAACTACTCACAGTGTTTGCAAGTGTTCCAGGGTGAACTTGTTTTACTGTGTTCAAGCATAACATTAAAGCTGGTCAAACAAAGCAAGGAGCTTTACTATCAATCAGAACTCCTCTTTTAACCATCTGGGCCTGTTCTATGCAGGTTATTAATGGCTATTAATGTTGTTGCACATCAGAAATAACAATATCTAAGTCCATCTGGTTGGAGTTGAAGCATATTCTAAGAAATACTGATCTGAGGCCTTATTGCAGAAAAGTATAATTATATATATATTTTTTTTATTTATTTATTTATTTATTTTTTTACACAAACTAAAAACACAATTTGATGTTAATGATTGATTGTTAATGTTGACATTAAGACAAAACATTAAAGTCACTGACCCCTGTAGAAGCTGATAATGTAATAATTAACCATAATGTAATAAACCTCCCAATAATGTAATAAAACATGATAATGTCTTAACTTCCTGATAATGTAACAAAGTGCATTTCCCAATCTGTACCAATGATGTAATACATTATTACATTAGCAGGAGGTTATTACATTATTGGGTTAACCTTATTTTTGCAGAACCCAATGATGTAATAATTTCACAATATAGTAATAACATTATTATTTTTTTTATTATGAGAGTTTTTATTACATTATTAGGAGTTATAACATTAGCGGGAAATTATTACATTATCAGGTTCTACAACCCCTTTTTTGTCAACTTCATTACAACTGTTCTTTATTATATAAAATAAAAATGTGGCCACTATCCTTTAACTTTTGTCCTTGTTTGCATTTTGTTTGCGCATTGATTTACATAGTAGATCTTGTTACATCACACTAAAGTAACTTTATTATTTATTTCATTAGATTTTTTCTGAAATATAATGACATGCAAAATATGAATAGGATGACGTCTTCTCTCACCATATACTCCATGTTAGCAGCAGGTGGGAAGACGCTGGCTCTGACTTGGTTATGATAATCCAGGATGGCCACCATGTCTCTCTGACTGATGAAGCGTTTCCTCCGCGCTGTGCGGACACCAGGAGACGGGTTGCTCTCATGTTCAGAAATTAAAGTGGAGTCGGAGAGTTGTTGTAATTGTTCTGGAGACTCCGTGGAGTTTATAAACTGTCCGTTAACTCCGCACAGCAGGACTGCGCAGGAGAGAAAATAAACGTCTCTCATGTTGATTTCACCTTTTGGAATATCCGTCAAACACACACAATAGTGTTTTCACGTCTTTGCTGTCTGTGTCCTGTTTATCTCCTGCTTTATTCTGCAGCTGCGCTCGGGCTGTTTAGATGCTCTTCATCCTGGTGAACAGTCTTCATCCTGGTGAACAGTCCTGAGGTGACTGAGTACAGCCTGCCCCCTCTTCCTCAGAATTGAAAAAAGAAAAAAGAAAAAAAAAGCTGTACTGAACAGAGGCGAGCATGTATATCAGCAAATATACAAAAACACTTCTTCCACATGGAAAGCTCATAACTACTATCAACTAGTAAAAAGCAGAAAATCACACCATCACACTGAATGCATCATAAAATGATAAAGTATGTAAAAATAGATATTTGAGACAATCTTCATGGCCACATATAGAACTATATTTCTTTTCCACACAGGTGAAGGCAGAGTGAAGAAGAGGACTATAACTTCCTGTGAAACATAAGTTGTCTGCTTTGTGTATAATGTTTTCTTCAGTTGATAAATATGTCAGCATTGTTATAACTATGTATAGTAGCAATAGAAAATAATATGCAGTGTTTTTGGTGCATAAACAACACCAGCAATAAATAATAAACAGTGTCAAACATAAATAAAAACAACTCTGTGTGTGTGTGTGTGTGTGTGTGTGTGTGTGTGTGTGTGTGTGTGTGTGTGTGTTGTCAGTGCCAATGTACCCAACTTTTACACCAGTTACACCATGTTACTAACTTGCCTGACTTCATAAGACTTATAGAGAAGCAACATATTTTATAATGTACTATATGTTGTCATTGTATATAAGATGGTTTAAATATTTTCTTTTTTCTTTTCCTTTTTATCATTATTGGTTTTGTATGTAAAATGAATATCTGTCTTAACCAGGGATAGGAGATGGGAACTAGTAATAGCTATATTCCCTTCATCAGTTACTGCAGTTTGTTTGTATTGAGACACAGAGAATTTACACACAAGGAGGAGTTACAACAATGAAAGCTTAGTTTTTCCCTTAAAAGGAACATATTAGGCTCATTTCCAGGTCCATACTTTCAGTCTGTTGTGATTGGCCAGCTCTGAGGAGCAGCCTCTGGGGAAACCTCTGCCAGCTCTGAAGACTACGACAACAAACCATGAAACAAACTATAGTAGTGAGTCTTTACTCCAAATGTCAACTTCTCAAATACATTTGTGCATGTTTGAGTCAGAATATGATATGAAATATGAGAGTGGATGACGCAAACAACTAAATCTTGTCAACCAATACTGCAGAAAAGACAGCTGCTTATGGATATGTATGATGAGCTGACATCATAAATGAAGCATTCAGAGCAAGTTGAAGACCCGAGTTTTAACGTGAAAGGAGAACTTTGACATACGTTCACTTCAAATTTGGGAACGTTGATAGCTGACATCATAACAGTATAAAAAGCTGAATTTGTCCCCTTTATTAACAAAAATGGTACATTATGGGATCATTATGGCAGAAAGCGGCCATGACAATATTGCAATGGACAATATCTGGACAGTTTTTTTTCTCCACTGTGGGACTTTATGAGGGAACTACTACATAGAATATCAAATTCATTCTACTCAGATAAAACAGACAGTAAATACAGTGTACTAAAGTAAATATGGGTTTAAAATACATGGATGTCAAATAGCTGTGGATTCAAGATAACAGTTTTCATATCCATTGTGCAGCTGTAAAGTAAAACACTGGTATGGTCCTTTAAACCCCTCTTGCCCTTTTTTAGTTTGAAGTGAGATACCAGAGGCCTTAAACATGACGTCGTGTGTATATTTATACATTTAAAAAAAGCACTCTACAGCCAAATGTTGAGTAGAGAGCAGGGAGGACAGGAGAGTTGCAGAGCTGCTCCAACTCACTATATCAAGGTCTGCCTCTGCAGCTGATGTCAGCTTCATGAAGGTTACACCTGTTTGTGGTGTGGCCTCATCCAGTCAGGCTTCCCCCTTCAGGCTTGTGCTTCTGCCAAGAAGGGAAAAACCAAATCATCCAGAATGTATTTTGGCAAGTGGGAACAGAAATTAAAAGCTGAGGACCATTTGTTGAGCTATATCAGTTTCTGTTCTGTCCTTGATGTGTGATCAAATGTTCCAGCCTGATTTGAGCGAGACAGAAGATGTACAGTGTATTCTGGCACACAGCTGGGATCTGTAGTCTTTACTCCTGTGACATGAGCACATATGTGGAGGCAGCAGTGAGATGATTGTGTTGATTCTGTATGCTGTGGTGCTATTGTTGTTTCTGGATGAGGCTCAGGAACATGGAGCAGGTCTCACAGCTGTGCAGCTGCAGAGAGCTGAAGTCCAACAGAGCCTTACAAGACACAGTATTATTTACAGTGGATAAAAGCAAGTCATTTAAATGTTTTATGATTTCAGTTTAACGTCATGCACAAATCACTGTGCCTGAAGGAATCACTACTCTTCATGCCAATATCTACACAAAACATCATTTATTTAAGACACATAAAAAGTACTCATTTTCATACAAATACATGCAATAACTCTGCAGTGACAAGCAGGTGGATGCATGTAAATACTCAGGTGAAGCAGCAACCAAATGTTAACCAGGTGTAATGATGTTTAACATCTGGCTTCCAGATGTTTGTTCAGTCTGAGCCATTAACAAGAGTTCAGGATGAAACACATAGTATTAGGTGTAAATGTGCTCTGCAATGACATGTATGATAGTTTTGAATGAGTGTTTGTTGTTTGTGTTTCAAGAATGTCAAAACATGTTTTTCATTGCTCAAAAAAAATCAGGAACCACTTAAATCACACATTGGATCTCGATGAACGAATTATTCAAATGTAAAATCTTTACATTGTATAATTAGTTGAGAACAAAATGATGTGACAATGCTCAGTAGAATCCAGAATCATCAACTGAGGACTGGATTCAAAATCACACCAAATATCAAAGTGAAAAATTGAAATAACAGCTGATCCAACTTGTGTGAAGTTCATCATGGCAACTCATAATGTGACTCAGTGGTGTGTATGGCTCCTGTGTCTCTGTATGCACTCCTGACAACGCCTGGCCATGCTCCTGATGGTGGATGGTGTCCTGTGAGATCTCCTCTCAGACTTGGATCAGGGCATCAGTGAGCTCTGTGGTGGTACTTGGTGGCGTTGGATGTAGTGATAAATAATGTCCCATAGGTGCCCAGTTGGATTTAGGTCAGGGGAACATGAGGGCCAACGACATGCCCCCCCAGACCATCACTGACCCCCCCACCAAACCGGTCCTGCTGGATGATGTTCCAGCGGCATAACGTTCATCGGAGCGTCTCCAGACTCTTTCAGGCCTGTCACATGTGCTCAGTGTGAACCTCCTCTCATCTGTGAAGAGAACAGAACGCCATTGGCGGACCTGACAAATGGTGTTCTCTAGCGCAATCAAGCCGCACGGTGCTGGGCTGTGAGGTCCCACAGGTCCCACTAGAGGACACGGGGCCGTCATGCCCCCCTCATGGAGTCTGTTTTTGTAGGGTTCTGACAGTGCTCCTCCTATTCCCCCTCACACAAAGGAGCAGATAGTGGTCCTGCTGCTGGGTTGATGTCCTTTTACGGCCCTGTTTGGCTCTTCTGGTGTCTCCTCCCTGCTCTTGAGACTGTGCTGAGAGACACAGCAAACCATCTTGCGACCCCATGTATGGATGCGCCATCCTGGAGGAGCTGGATTACTTGCGCAACCTGATTGGGCTGCAGGTAGCGCCTCATGCTACCATTAGTGACAAAGACACTAGCAGAACATCAGTCTGTGTCAAACACATGTAAAACCATTCCCTTTTTAGGGGGTGTCTTGCGTTTGCCTCTCCATTGCACCGGTTGTCACTTTAATTTGCACCAAAGCAGCTGAAACTGTTTCACAATCATTTGAGCTTCCTAAATGTACAGATTGGTATCCCTGAAGTTTAACTGACTTGCTGTTATACTGTGAAGATCAAGTGTTCCCTTCATTTTTTGAGCAGTGTATTTAGACAAATATGAATCTTCAGCTACTGATTCCACAAATTCTTACTTATGAAAACCTGCTGCCTACATTACCCACAATGCAATATAACTGAATTCACTGGACTGTACAGATTCCAGTGTGTTATGATAGTAGTCTGGAGCCCCTCAAAAACATTTCTTTTAGCCAGAAATGTGATGATTCATCCTCATGACAAAAATATTTCAACTTCTACAAATGCTTTTGGGACGATTTTTGTTGAGTGTTTGACTATTCAAAAATCGTCAACAAACACTGTTCAAAAATACTGTTCATTTAAATGTAATATCACTGATTAAAAGCATTATGTTCTCCAGTGTTATGTAATGTTCAACCATCATATTAATAATGACTGATAGAGTATTCTTGAATGATTTGTGCTTCTGAAATTAACAGTATGTAAGGGTTAATATTTGAAACATTTTAAATTCTAGTGAGCATATACTAACTGTTTGTAACTTCAGGTGTTTTCCATCACACATGAACACAATGAAGATATCATTTAGCTCTGCAAAAACATAGAACAATCTGGTTCATCAATAACTGAGATAAGTCCAGTGATTCTGTCCTGCAGTACAATTGAACAGAACCATGGACTCAAGTCAAGTGATGACTTCAGACTTAGCCATGCTTCTCACTGCTCATATCCATCAACCAATCACAACATGGAGCACTCACACTAAATGTAAACACAGAACTATGAATCACTTTTATTGGAATTGTTTCATTGTTTGAATGTTGACACAACAGAAGAAGGAAGTGTAATTTGGTGCTATTCTACTCAAATTGAAAGCAGAAATTAAAACAAAAAAACAATATGAAGCCACAGAGCACTTTTATTTCAGAGCATTTATTCACAAAATGAATCAATTGTTGGAGTAGAACCAGAGAAATCGTCCAGAAAAAATGTTCTTCTTCATCAAACCTAGAGACATTACCCACAATTCAACTCAACAACTTACTCAGTCAGAGATGTGTGTTACTAGCATGGACCACGGAACGCATCTGAATGAGGGGGCATAATTTCAAGTCACGCGGAGGGGGTGGCATATGCATTGAAACAGGCAATATCACTGACATTATCACTGATGTATTGAATAACGTTACGGAGCAGTTTTTTTATTCCGACACCACACAGTCACATCTACAGTACACATGATGAACATGCACACATGCTTGCTCAGATTAACCCCTCTGATCCCACTCTAACATTCACACACAACAAACCTATTTACACATAAACGCACAGATGAAACTATAGCAAACAACAAAGTACATCCAGTCCAGTCCGAAACCACAACCAAAACTCATCTTGCTGCCTTGAATCTAAATCAACATCATAGTCATTATCATCACAAGTCAACACTCATATCAGACTGACATAATAACAACAAAACAAGCGCGGTTAAATGAAAAGTAAGCAACACAACAGGCCTACCCATACTCCAGCCATACCACAGAAAATGACATGTACTGTAGGTTATGTAAAAAAAACTGACTTACGTTAGTGGTCCTTGAACTTCCCGAAGACCAGTCTGCATCGCTCATTTTGCTGGATGAATTCCTTTGCAACAGCAGTCATGTCCACTTGTGCCAGAACATCCCGGTGTATGTGGCTGCACATTAAGTCATTAAAGTCTGTGTAAAGTAAGAATAAATATGTGTTCTGAGTTTCACATACCACAGAAAAGTGTGTTGTTAACCACCTTGCCAAATTTGAATGATTAAAAAAATCGCCAAATATATGAAATTAAGTTTCAAAGTTGTGTAAAAACTCAGCCTCTTTCTCTGCTACCAAACGCTGTGGGAGTGCCCGTCGAGTTCACTGAAACCCCGCCCCCTACCAAGTGTCACCTGTCAATCAAAGTCACCGCCTCTACCAGAAACATAGACGCTACGTCTGAGAGCTTTCTGCAGCTAACTCAGCGGCTAGCTCGGCGACTAACTCGGCTAACTGTAGACTGTAGTAGTTGTAGTGTGTGCTGAATGTATTTATACCTCTACAGCAGCAGGGGCGGGTTTATGCTAACGCAGCTGTGCTTTTCAGACCCTCCCACTAAATCCTGAACACAGAAATCTTGAAACACAGTTTGTGAAGCCTAGCTCCACAATTCAAATCTAAATGGTTGAAATGCTTTTTACACCTTTTTTAGAAATACATTTATGACCTATTTAATGTGTTCAGAAGAAAAGGTCTGAGTTCACTTTACACAGTCTTTAAGCTTTCTCTGTGTCATAGTTGAACGCAGGTTGATAGTGATAGTTTGAAGTGTTAAGAAAGATCTTTCAGCTGATGCTGACTGGGATCGTGAAAAACAGTTTCAACAGTTTGTGCACTTCTGACTGTAGTTGTTTGGCCACAGGGACAGCATTCATTGCTTCACTTATAAGCCTTCCTGATATTTTTTTCTGACTTGGTTTGAATCCCTGATGTCTGCCAACATGCTCAACTGTGCATGCAGACTGTCGAAGTCAAAATCCTCTGCGTATAAGGATATTGACTTCTGTCTCTTCATTTTCGCAGGTAATGCAGCCAGCGGTTAGCTCGCCACGCTCACACATGACGTAGTTGATAAACAATGCACACTAGTTTTTTAACGGCAGCAGTTGGTGAGAGTGAGTGAAGGTGTGTGGTGACTAGTATTGTTTGGCTCGTAAAAACACAGATACAACTTAGGCTTTTATTCATATAAAATAGTTTGTCATAGTACAAAAGTTACCCCTGCCCCCCCCCTGGTTCTGCAGTCTATGGTTACTAGTACTGTAGTGGCACTTACCAGAGTTCAAAACCTATGGGACAAGTTGCTTGAAAGTGAGAATATTTTTTATCATTTGCATTGTAAATGATCAAGAACATTGGTCTAAATGATGCATTACACTTCTACACAGCTGCTGTGTGCTGCACTTTAAACTTGTGTTCTGGCTATCAGCAGTACAGACAGTGTGCTGGGTGGTGTGTTCATGAAAGAAAGGAAATCCAACATAAACAGTGTGCAGTTGGCTCAGGTGTGTCTCCTGCCACTGATTGTGCTGCCTTCAGGATCAGTCCCTGAAGAGAGGAAAACAGAGCAGCCAGCAGACAAACCAAACAAAGGGTTAGACACACTTTAACATGAGTTGATTCTACTTTTCCAGCTAATGAGAGCCATCATTTCTCCTGCTGTGACATAGGACTGTGTCAGAGTAGTTTGAGGTACTTGTACTTTACTATAGTACAGTTTGAGGTACTTTACTTTACTGTAGTATTTCCATGTGATACTACTTTCTACATTTCAGAGGGAAATATTGTACTTAATACTCCACTACATTTATTTAACAGCTTTAGTTACTTTTCAGATGAAGATTTGACACAATGGATAATATAACAAGCTTTTATAATACACATTGTTAAAGATGAAAGCAAAAAGCAGTGTGTAGTCAGGCTCACATTTTAGATGTCTATGCGTTGTTAACAGCTCCACCAAATACTGATTTTTCCCTCTAAACTTCTCACATGCTTTCATTTCAATAAATGTTCAAATGATCCAACATTTCAGCAAAAATCAAAGATTAGAGAAAAAGCCCCAAAACTGAAAACAGAACAAAACTTTGTTTTTCTCCCATTTCTCATCTCACCAGCCCTCACATTTATCTGCTGACCCTTTGGAGGGGCCCCGCCCCTAAGTTGGGAACCACTGAACTAAACTAGCTAACTGTATATAAAGTAGTATAAACTAGCTAACTGTATATAAAGTAGTATAAACTAGCTAACTGTATATAAAGTAGTGTAAACTAACTAACTGTATATAAAGTAGTGTAAACTAGCTAACTGTATATAAAGTAGTATAAACTAGCTAACTGTATATAAAGTAGTATAAACTAGCTCCACCTCCAGCAGCTACAACAGTAACATGCTGCTCTAACACTGATGCTTCACTATTAATAATCTAATGATGTCATATATAATAATATATCACTACTTTTACTGTAATACTGCATACTACATCACTATAATACTATAGTACTTTTACTGTAATACTGCATACTACATAACTATAATACTGCAGTACTTTTACTGTAATACTGCATACTACATCACTCATAGTACTGCAGTACCTTTACTGTAATACTGCATACTACATCACTCATAATACTGCTGTACTTTTACTGTACTACTGCATACTACATCACTCATAGTACTGCAGTACTTTCAGTGTACTACTGCATACTACATCACTCATAGTACTGCAGTACTTTTACTGTAATACTGCATACTAAGTCACTCATAATGCTGCAGTACTTTTACTGTAATACTGCATACTACATCACTCATAATACTGCAGTACCTATACTGTAATACTGCATACTACATCACTCATAATACTGCTGTACTTTTACTGTAATACTGCATACTACATCACTCATAATACTAATGTACTTTTACTGTAATACTGCATACTACATCACTCATAATACGGCAGTACTTTTACTGTAATACTGCATACTACATCACTCATAATACTGCAGTACCTATACTGTAATACTGCATACTACATCACTCATAATACTGCAGTACTTTTACTGTAATACTGCATACTAAATCACTCATAATACTGCAGTACTTTTACTGTAATACTGCATACTACATCACTCATAATACTGCAGTACCTATACTGTAATACTGCATACTACATCACTCATAATACTGCAGTACTTTTACTGTAATACTGCATACTAAATCACTCATAATACTGCAGTACTTTTACTTAGTACTTTAACCACTGTTGATCAGATGGGCATTTGTACAGGCATCCTTATTGCTCTCAAACTAAACATTAAACAACAGCTGGTCACATTTACTCTGCACAGTGTCTGTCCAACAATTACGTAGCTGGAGCATCGGATACTCCGAGACAGATCAGACATTCATATGGGTGAGGAAGGTCAGCAGACCTGGTTTTGATGTACTTTTAAATGAAAGATTGTAACTTACTGGAAGACATTCCTTTATATGTACAGAGTGAGTATGAGACCAAAAAAAGAGTGAAAAGAGATCCTTATTATGATCCTTTTCCATGTACTATCATGGGATATGTTTGAAAAGTCATAGCATTTACACATTCTACAACACATTCATTCATCACTGTCTGCAGCTGTTCTGTGATTATATAATTGTATGATGGCAAATACTACAAAACAACACAGAGTGAAAATGACATCGTGACTCACCCGAAAAGCTCAGATTTATCTTTGGTGGGATTTTGTTTTGTTGTCATCACAGGTTGAGGTCATGTGTTGGGTATTACTCATCGTCTTTTGGGAATTAGTGAAAATTCGGTACTTTCACTGCAGGCTTACAGCAGCCTATCAGGTGCTGTGTGGATATAACAAAATGTATTCAACACCACAATATCATATCAAATTAAAACCATTACTGTTTCAGAGCTGCGTAGGTGTATGTGTATTTGTGTGTGTGTGTGTGTGTGTGTGTGTGTGTGTGTGTGTGTATGGGAGGAGAGCTCAGAGGCTTTACTGCCATATAAAGAAAAGCTCAGGAGGCATACATCTGTATTTCAAATGGGTTTTTTTTTCATCTTGCCTTGACCAAAAAGTTCAACAATCTGTTCCTAGAAAACTAAATCATAGCAACAGAACTATAAACACAACACTCTGCCAAATTTGATTTTGGCAAAATGCACAAGGTTAACAGTATGACTGCTGCTATTAAAATGCAGAGTGTAGTAGTAGGATGATAATCATCTATTGATATAAAACAACAGATGTTCAGGTTTCTTTAGATCAGTAAATCTGCGTTTGCTGTTTAAACAGTTATTTAAATATTACAGTGGAAACCAACATGTTTCCAATATGACTTTTTACTCATTTTATATTATATTCAATGTTGGAGTTTGAATGTTGTGCTCAACTGTGGCAGCCAGCCTGATTACAATGTTTTATTATATGTTTATAATATAATTCTCCTCACTCTACTCATTCCTCTTGTTTATGCTGGCTAATGAAAGAAAGAAAAAGTGGATGGATAGATTAAATCCTAATTAAATTAATTTCACGATTATCGTCTCTTACACACACACAAAAATTGTATTTTCCCAAGTAGGTTTCTGCATGGTGATGTAGGTATGTGCATGGTGATGTAGGTTTCTGCATGGTGATGTAGGTATGTGCATGGTGATGTAGGTATGTGCATGGTGATGTAGGTATCTGCATGGTGATGTAGGTTTCTACATGGTGATGTAGGTATGTGCATGGTGATGTAGGTTTCTACATGGTGATGTAGGTATGTGCATGGTGATGTAGGTTTCTGCATGGTGATGTAGGTATCTGCATGGTGATGTAGGTATCTTCATGGTGATGTAGATTTCTGTATGGTGATGTAGGTTTATGCATGGTGATGTAGGTTTCTACATGGTGATGTAGGTATGTGCATGGTGATGTGGGTATGTGCATGGTGATGTGGGTATGTGCATGGTGATGTAGGTTTCTGCATGGTGATGTAGGTATGTGCATGGTGATGTGGGTATCTGCATGGTGATGTAGGTATCTGCATGGTGATGTAGGTTTCTGCATGGTGATGTAGGTATCTGCATGGTGATGTAGGTATGTGCATGGTGATTTAGGTTTCTGCATGGTGATGTAGGTATGTGCATGGTGATGTGGGTATCTGCATGGTGATGTAGGTATGTGCATGGTGATTTAGGTTTCTGCATGGTGATGTAGGTATGTGCATGGTGATGTAGGTATCTTCATGGTGATGTAGGGTCTGCATGATGATGTAGGTATGTACATGGTGATGTAGGCATCTGCATGGTGATGTAGGTATGTGCATGGTGATGTAGGTATCTGCATGGTGATGTAGGCATCTGCATGGTCATGTAGGTATGTACATGATGATGTAGGTTTCTGTGTGGTGATGTAGGTATCTGCATGGTGATGTAGGTATGTGCATGGTGATGTAGGCATGTACATGAGGACGTAGGTTTCTGCATGGTGATGTACTGTAGGTATGTGCATGGTGATGTAGGTATGTGCATGGTGATGTAGGTATCTGCACGGTGATGTAGGTATCTGCACGGTGATGTAGGTTTCTGGATGGTGATGTAGGTATCTGCACGGTGATGTAGGTTTCTGCATGGTTATGTAGGTATCTGCATGATGATGCAGGTTTATGCATGGTGATGTAGGTATGTGCATGGTGATGTAGGTATCTGCATGATGATGCAGGTTTATGCATGGTGATGTAGGTATGTGCATGGTGATGTAGGTATGTGCATGGTGATGCAGGTTTATGCATGGTGATGTAGGTATGTGCATGGTGATGTAGGTATGTGCATGGTGATGTAGGTATCTGCATGATGATGCAGGTTTATGCATGGTGATGTAGGTATGTGCATGGTGATGTAGGTATCTGCATGATGATGCAGGTTTATGCATGGTGATGTAGGTATGTGCATGGTGATGCAGGTATGTGCATGGTGATGCAGGTTTATGCATGGTGATGTAGGTATGTGCATGGTGATGTAGGTATGTGCATGGTGATGTAGGTATGTGCATGGTGATGCAGGTATGTGCATGGTGATGCAGGTATGTGCATGGTGATGTAGGTATGTGCATGGTGATGCAGGTATGTGCATGGTGATGTAGGTATGTGCATGGTCATGTAGGTATGTGCATGGTGATGCAGGTATGTGCATGGTGATGTAGGTATGTGCATGGTGATGTAGGTATCTGCATGATGATGCAGGTTTATGCATGGTGATGTAGGTATGTGCATGGTGATGTAGGTATGTGCATGGTGATGTAGGTATCTGCATGATGATGCAGGTTTATGCATGGTGATGTAGGTATCTGCATGATGATGCAGGTTTATGCATGGTGATGTAGGTATGTGCATGGTGATGCAGGTATGTGCATGGTGATGCAGGTTTATGCATGGTGATGTAGGTATGTGCATGGTGATGTAGGTATGTGCATGGTGATGTAGGTATGTGCATGGTGATGCAGGTATGTGCATGGTGATGCAGGTATGTGCATGGTGATGTAGGTATGTGCATGGTGATGCAGGTATGTGCATGGTGATGTAGGTATGTGCATGGTGATGTAGGTATCTGCATGGTGATGCAGGTATCTGCATGGTGATGCAGGTATCTGCATGGTGATTTTGCTACTGCTCATCTATAGCCAGTATCTACAGAGATCCACTGAGCATTCTCTGTTGCTGCTGTTTTAAAAACTAAACTCTGAGCTCTGGCTGCTTTAACATCCCTGTTTTGCATGAAGAAGTGATTACTTGTCTTTGTACCTACAGGCATTGGCAGTGCAGCTTGACTCCTTTTGCTTCTTCAGTGATACCCAGTTTGTGACTCTTATAAGCCAAAACTTATCTGCCCTTTTAAACAAGTTCAAGTTCAAGTTTGCGTTTATTGTAATTTTCACTGTGCCTTTGCATACACAAGAGAATGAAATTCTGATTCTCAATCAGTGACCCCAGTGCAGATAAAAACATCAATAGAATAATAAACATCCTAATAGAATAATAATAAATAGGAATAAAATCAATAAAAAGAAAATCAATCTCACTAGTTAAAATAGTCCATTCTCACTAAGTGTGGGTAGTGCGTTGAGTCTCTTAACTTGACAGGTGACAGCTGTCAAGGATTGAGTCTGTGAGGTTGTGTGTATGGGGAGGGGGGACAGTCCATTAATAAGCCTTATGGCCTGTGAAAAGAAGCTGTTCAGCTTCCTGCTGGTTTTGCAGCTGATGCTTCTGTATCTTTTCCCTGATGGCAAAAGGGAGTAGATATGGTGGGAGGGGTGGAGTGGGTCCATGATGATGGAGGTGGCTCTGCTGATGCAGCGTTGCCGGTATAGCTCCATCAGGCAGGGGAGTGGGGCACCAATGATTTTACTGGCTGTCTTAACCAGTCTGTTGAGCTGCTTCTTGTCCTGTGCGCTGCAGCACCCGAACCAGGAGGTGAAGCCGTAGGTCAGGACGCTCTCAATGGTTCTCCTGTAGAAGGTAGTGAGGTGTGTGGTGGGGAGGCCTGTTTACCTGAATCTGCGGAGGGAGTGGAGCCGCTGCTGAGCTTTTTTGAGGACTGCCATGGTGTTGGTGGTTGAAGTGAGGTCATCAGCAATGTGAACCCTCAAGTACTTCACACTGCTGGCCTTCTCCACAGCAGTCCTGTCGATGAGCAGTGGTGCATGACCGTGTTTGCCAACCCTCCTGAAGTCTATCACAACCTCCCTGGTCTTGTTCACCTCTTCCCTGTATGCAGACTCATTGTTGTTCTTTATGAGGCCCACCACCGTTGTGTTATCTGCAAACTTCAGGATGTAGTTGCTGCAGAATCTGGCAGTGCAGTCATGTGTGAGCAGGCTGAAGAGCAGAGGGCTCAGGCCGAGAGCCTGTGCTCACTGTGATGGTCCTTGATGTGCAGCTGCCCACCCTGACTGTCTGCTGCCGCTGAGTCAGAAAATTGTGGACCCAGTTGCAGATGCTGTTGTCCACCTTTAACAGCTGCAGCTTTTCCACCAGCTGCTGTGGGATGATGGTGTTGAAGGCACTGAAGTCTATGAACAGGAGCTTGGCGTAGGTGTTCTTCTGCTCAAGGTGAGACAGTGTGAGGTGGAGCATGGTGGAAATGGCATCTTCTGTTGATCTGTTTGTTCTGTAAACGAATTGTGGTGGGTCCAGCACAGCAGGAAGACAGTTTGGTGATGTGCTGCATGACCAGGCGTTCAAAACATTTCATTACTATAGGCGTGAGGGCTACAGATCGGAAGTCAGAGAGGCCTAACCCTATATCTGCAAAAACATCCTTCAGCTGCTCAGCGCAGTTTTTCAGAACGTATCCAGGGATGTTGTCTGATCCTGCTACCTTGTGTGGGTTGACGCTAGCCAGGGCCTTTCATACTCCAGTTGTGGGAAGCTGTAGTGTCTGGTCGTTCAGTGCTAGCAGGAGAGTCTGTGCCTGCGTGGCGCTGTTCAGCCTTTGAGCATACTGCCTTTTTGCCCCTTTAATTCCCCAGGCCAGATTGCTTCTTGCGTGTGCATATGCTGCAGAGTCTCCAGCTCTGAATGCCTTGTCTCGTGCTCTGAGCAGTAAGCTCACTTCCCCTGCCAGCCATGGTTTCTGATTAGCACGCCTCTTGATGGTTCTGTCCTCTGCTACATCCTCACTACACTTGTTGATGTAGCTGATGACAGAATCTGTGTATTCCTGTAAATCTGTCTTCCCGTCCTGTGTTGTTGCCTCTCTGACGATGTCCCAGTGTGTGGTACCAAATCAGTCCTGTAGTGCTGCTGTTGCTTCCTGTGGCCACATTCTGACCTTACGGACCACTGGCCTGTCCCACTTCACTCTGGGTCTGTATGCTGGTGTGTGTCTTACAGTTATGTGTTCTGAGTTACCAATATGAGGGCGCTTTCACACCACTAGTTAGATTATTAGGTCCGTACCAGGCAATAAAATTGTCACTATGTAGAATACAGGCTGCGGTATGGTTCGCGTTCACACCTGCAAACGTTCCCTCATCTTCTGATAGGTCGGCATTTGGTGCGGAGTCAAGCGGACCAAGAACACCTCTTTTTGGAGGTCTTGTCTGCTTGATTTAGTGCACACCCGAGTGGAGTGTGATTGATGCTTTCACACCAACAAAAAAAGCTTTTGGTCTGAATGGACTGTTTAGTGCGCACCAACTGCTGTTGGTATGAAAGGGCCCTGAGACTCTGCTTTGTAAGAAACCAATTGCCACTAGATATTTTCACCATCACCTCATTAGCCAGTTCATGTTTACCGTGAGGATTAAACATTACATTTAATTGTTATTTTTTTACCCCGCACAGAACCTGGAAATAGAATTAAGACACAGCACCACCTATAAATCACGGTTTTGCAGGTGGTGTGTCAACCTGACCCATTGAAATGTTCTTGTTGAGGGTGAGGTTATTCCAGCATTCCTAATTGTACTTCAGGAAGCTTTAATGATATGTGTTCAGCTTTAACAATAACACTACAGCATGAAACATTGTAGTAAGGAGCCAGCGAGCCCCTGCAGCCCCACAACACACCCACTGCTGAAATCATAATTTCTATAAAAGCACAATGACGCAGCACTCGGCTGTTTTCACTGGCTGATATGCTGAGGCTGATAAAATGTCCGGGGGTGGGGGGGGTGGGGTGGGTGGGTAGGGGTGTTAAGAGAATAAATGTGCAGCCCTCTTTCTCACAGCTTTACTCATGTAAACTGTGACTGATTATTAATAATCCGCTGCCAAGTTGGCACCTTTAGCTGTGTTTTTTTTTTCAATTTTTTTTTTAATTCTGTGGTCCCAGCATTGTATAATATTTTCCTTTTGTTATTAATGGTAATGGAAACAACTGCTTTTCACCTTCCAGTGCCAGGACATAATCAGGGCTTTAACATTACTCACATTAAATGTCACTATGTGCCAGCAACATACTGGCCTCGCCACAGTTTCTTCATCCTCATCCTCACCTCTGATTATTGGGAAACAATAATAGGGAAAGTAACTGCTTCAATTCTCTTCATTAATGCACACATATATAATTTTAGTGTTGCAGTGTCACACTGTGGGACTGTTTAATCTTTTCTATCATTGTACGCATTATCACTATGATGAAAACTAAGTAGTGGAGCAATAAAACACAGCAGATATGTTTTGATAAACCTCAACAAGCCTTTAAATCAAGCACAAGTACACAAGTCAGTTTTAATACTCTTGGCAGGGTAAAATGAAGTATAAACTGTTTCTCATATATTTGATAGTCAGTTCTTATCACAATAAGCCTAATAGATTTTCTACCTGCACATAAACTACAAGTCACCAGTATATTTCTGTCCTTCATATCAAGGAGGGAAAAATAATGTCCATATTTACAGGGTTAAGTTAGTCTAATGCTTATACTAATGGCAGCTGCACTGCCAAAGCATGATATCCTCTATAAATGCAAAATAACCACCACACAGACAGAAAAGGGATTAAAAGAAAATAAAAGAACTAGAACTAAAACTGCAGAGAGATTTCTTAAAAGATTTATTTTCATTTATGTACAAAAATATGATGAAAATATGTTTCCCCTGGCTGAAAATCTGTAGAATATTGGATACACATGTATAAATGTTTGGCCATGACTATAATATAGGGCCCGACCCATACTGGATTTTTGGGGCCAATGTCGTACTTATATCAGGTAGTAAAAAAATTCTGTTATCGATATATCAGCTCATAATCTTATATATACAGAATATGTACAGTATATAAACATACTTTTTTTCAAATGTTAACGAACACATGACAAAGATATGTAATGCAGGCCGTACAGTTTAAGAATAAACTTAGTTCTTATAATATGACATCAGTGCTCTGAAACGGTAAACTTCACTGATAGTTGATTATGTAAACTTGAATTAGGAACATTAGAATAAGGGTTAACTATTAATAAAATGTGGTCTATATATCTTTAAAAAATATCTGCACATATTGGATAGCATCAACACCCAAACTGATATCTGTGATAGGCCAATATCAGCTGATAATATCGGTTGAAGGATATATTTGACGGGTTCTACTATAATAGTGTTGAAGTGATTAATCAGTCAATTATTTATTGGATGAATGGCACCAATGGATCAATTAGTGTGAATTTTGATAACTGGTTCTGGATTTTGGTAACTTACATGTCATGATGATGGATTCATCTATAAAGGTTTAAAACGTACAAAATAATTGTAAATATCTTTACATAAAGCAACATTTAGTGCAGGATAGTACATTGAACAAATGTGCTGAAGGGATTAAACAATAAAAAGACAAATTCAATGAAATGATTACATAAAAAGTTAATATAACACATGGAATCTTATCATCTTTGAACTTATTCAACTCTTTTGTGTTTTTCTTTCTAACCTCCAGACATAATAAAATAAAAAAAATCTAATGCTGATTGATGGAGTCACATGTACCGCTGTAAGGTTGGCGGGGTGTTACATCATAAACCAGAAAAGTAGGAAGTAGGAAGTAGAGAAAGAGGAGAAGTGGAGGGAGGCCAGCTGACAGTCTGTGCCCAGGACAGAATGACCTCAGACACAGAGGATGTGTTGCTTCAGACTAATGGAAGTTCAAATGAAAGCAGGTGGAATGCTGCTAATGTTTTAAATATCTGTTAGACAGTATCTATTCTGTTCAAGTCCGTCTCACCTTTATTATCATCTATTTCTTTTCCTCTCCATGCTCCTTACTTTTTCTGACTAGCCAAACCATTTTTGCATGGAGTGAAAGTAAAAATGTTTTCAACCACTATGTCATGAAAAATATTATTCAAATATCAACTATCCATTTACAGAAGTAGCTGTCCCAGATCCTTCGACCGAATCACATGGTCGTCATCAGCAGAGTTTGCTCAGTTGCCATGGAGATATTGTAGTTTAAACTTGCATGATTCTGAGCATCCCCAGGACTTTGATTCTCAAATATGCATAAAGAAACTGTTCACACTGTTCACTGTTGAGTTATAAAACATGGGCAGTGAGCTGCCTGGGAGGAAATTTGGTGCTACTGAACATTGTAATAATATAACATTTTTAAAGCTGCACGTTAAGGTTTGACCACTAGTGGCGCTATGGAGCCATGCCTTATGCAGGTCCCTGTTTCGTTTGTATCTCATGTATGACTTTGTTAAGTTTTGTCCATTTACCCCCCCCCCCCCCCCCCGTGCTGCTTTCAAGAGCGTGTGAAAAAATGTAATCATTGTTTCTTCTTTATTTCTTCGTTTGTGCTTCTTATTCTGCAGAAATGATAAATATCTGCCATTAGTGTAAATGTGGTTTATGTGGTTTTTAGACTTACTCAACTTACTTTTCAACATCTTCAATGACTTATTTCAATAAGTCAGTATTTTTTATCATTAAGACCTTTTTTCTTTAAGAGTTATCAATTTATCAACATCCCCTTGTCAGTAAATCAAAGTTAAATGTCTTCTAACATCTCTTAAACACTATGTTAACCTGCCAAAGTTGACAGTACAACACAGAGCTATAAGTGAAGCATGTGATCTAGTCTAGACTTATATAATAGCCTATCTGGTTTATGACTCACTCATTGGCCTCCCAGTATCTGCAAATCTAAGTGTTGCTTTTAAAGAAAGGTTTAAGATCCAATGCAAGCATGTAACAATCATAGACTGTATAAGTAACAATCAGTCTTTAACTTACTCAGACGGAAAAAGTATGTGTGAAGGGAAGTTTTACCCGGAATGTCCAGAAGATGTCAGTATAGGACAATGTATGGAAATGCATCTTTGAGCTGTCCTTTTTCTCTGAAGAGCTGACATGAGCGGGTCACTGGTGCTGCCACGGTCTCCGTCCTGAAGACAGCTCACTTACATTCTAACATAACCTGTGTGTGTGTGTGTGTGTGTGTGTGTGTGTGTGTGTGTGTGTGTGTGTGTGTGTGTGTGTCAGGACTCACTAAACAATGAGAGAAACTCCCAAATCATCTCATCATCAGCAAGTTCATCAATGTTTTATTGACATTCCAAATGTTGAACCAGTAATACAAAGAATGAAAACTGAATTTGACCTGTTATACATATTTGTAAGAGTTATTCATAATATGATTCATATGTTATTACATAAAGTTTACCAATGGATTCATTGCTTTGATTCTGATAAACATCAAAAAGACTGAAGTGTCATAGAAAAATCTCAATGTTCACACTTATAAAAGTGTGTGTGTGTGTGTGTGTGTGTGTGTGTGTGTGTGTGTGTGTGTGTGTGTGTGTGTGTGTGCACTATATCAAGCTGTGGTTTATCAGGTAGTTTAAGCTGATCTGAAACTGTTCACTGAGTTAACATGCACTAGCACATAAACATATGCAGTAGAGTGCGCACACACACACACACAGGCAGAGGTCAGCATGAAGCTACACACACTTCACCGGAAAAAGTACAAGGTGGTTGGCTTTCAAATTAAAAGTACATTTCTGAGGCTCTAAAAAAAACTACATTTTCTAACATGTATCAATAATGTCAATAGGACAGTAAATGTAAAACAATGATGTCATTTGTAAAGGTTCCTCCTTGTATATGTTCTTTATTCCCAGTGTAATTCTGCTGCAGCCATATTTGAGCAGCAGTGAGAACAGGTGGTGTCGTTTCTAAATTTAGAAATCAGCCAACTTAACAGCTCAGAACAGACTGGGCTCTGTTTTACGTCTGCACAGGAAAAATAAACACATTTTATATTTGCCCTGCCCAGTTTATTGCAGACAGCAGCTGATTCACACACTTAAAACATAGTTCACTATATTATTTTAATGAAGAAGTAAATAAATGAAATGAAATGAAGCCCTGGTATGTTGTGCAGGACTCAAACCATCCTGACATGTAAGAGTCAGCCATCTGCCAACACTCAGATCATTTTATAAAATATACACAATATATTATCACTGGAATATGAAGGGGTTGTTCATTTTACTGAGAAGAAACAAAGGGATATTGATATAAAAGGAAATGACCATCAGAGCCAAAGTATTTAAATTGCTGGTTTTATCTGACCAACAGTACAAAACCTACTGATATTCACTTTACCATCAAATATGACCAATATTTGTATGATTTTGAGTATTTGAATAAATGTATGATTTACCAAATGAATAATCATATAGCAGGAAAATAGGCATGGATCTGCTTGTATTGTGATGGGGCTGAATCTTACTCCTCCTGCACCTTATTAATGAAATGATGGAAATGTGTAACAGCTGCTCTTTTAAATATTGATTATAATGAGACAAATAAAATAGCTACAATTATGACATATAGGTGGTTGTGCAGGTGATAACCCTGATATCATTAGACTTTATAATGATAACATAACAAGTTCGAGACAGGGCACTGTAATAAGATGAACAATTTTTCCTCCTCTTAACATCATTTTCTTACATATATTTTACTTTGTTTTTTAACTTTTAGTTTTTTTGGGTTTAAAAAAATGTCCTTATTTATATATGTGTTATTTTGTGTAGATGTATGAGCTATGGGATACATGAATTTCCCAAATGAGGATGAATAAAGTCTATCTATACCTATCTAGGGTAGATTAGGGTAATGTGGGACACTTTTTGTAATTCTGACTTGTTTACCCTTTTTACATATGAATCCAATACATTAAATTAACACTTAATATCATTATGAAATTCCTGAGATGTTTGCTTCTTCAGGGGACAGTTTTTGAATATTGTACTCAAAGTGAAAATGGCACTTATATTAATATTCTTCATGCCAAATCATTTCAGAATTAGTAGATAATGTGTGTTTCTGGGACACTAGTTTTTAGGCTTTGAAATACTTTGTTTAACACAAAGCAGCCTTATGTCATTTAATTTTGTACTTACATGTGTAATATTAAACAATATAATTTACACAGTGCGCATATACTAGGTTTAATAATTTAATAAAAAAAGAAATAAATGCACTGGAGCTTATTTGTGCCACATCAGTCAATGTCCCACTTTACTCTATCTATCTATCTAGCTAGCTAGCTACCTATCTATCTATCTATTTAGCTAGCTATCTAGCTACCTATCTATCTAGCTAGCTATCTATCTATCTATCTAGCTAGCTATCTAGCTATCTAGCTTAATATAATATAATAAGTCCTGCATACGCCACATTGGTTGAGTATGTCCTGACTTTTATTGTGAAAAGCCGCACAGGAAGCACCGTATCGTTGCATCACGGAACATCTGTCGGTGTACATCAGAGGAGGGAGTGAGAGACTCTTCCAACGCTCGGCAGTTGAGCGTCTCTGGCAGCCGTGGCGGCCGCCTCTCATCCTCCCACGTCCCGCTCTCAGTAACCGACACATCCCTGCCGATGCTCCGCTCCCTCCTCACTCCTCCGCCCACAGCTCGCATCCTCCCCGGGGCCACACTGCCCGCAGGACCCGCTCCCTAAAAAACACTTCTCACACTCTGGACTTGACAACACGCCTCCGAGTGTTACTCTCACCCTCCGTGTCTGAATGACGGGCGGTCGGTTCGACTTTGACGACGGAGGCACCTACTGCGGAGGCTGGGAGGATGGGAAAGCCCACGGCCATGGTGTGTGCACCGGACCCAAGGGCCAAGGAGAGTACTCGGGCTCCTGGTCCAACGGTTTCGAGGTGGTGGGCGTCTACACCTGGCCCAGCGGGAACTTGTTCCAGGGCTACTGGACGCAGGGGAAGAGACACGGGCTCGGTGTAGAAACCAAAGGGAGGTGGATTTACCGGGGAGAGTGGGCTCACGGGTTCAAGGGTCGGTACGGGGTCCGACAGAGTCAGAACACACCGGCCAGGTATGAAGGCACCTGGAGTAACGGACTGCAGGACGGATACGGTGTAGAGACGTACGGTGATGGAGGTGAGAATATGTTTCTATTTTTAGAAACTATAAGAGCAAAAAAGATTGTGCACGTGCTCGCCGACCACACAAACACACTCACACTCCCAGCTGTTTATTATCACTGTTTATCATCACTGTTTATTATGTAGAAGCTGTGATGACACTTTTAAGATGATAACTTTGTTTTAAACCATATAAATGTTGTTAAATCAATAATATAACTACATAAATAACATTGATTGACATTTATATGAAGAAAGTCGTTTTTTATTGGCTTTTATTTAATTATAGTTGGTGGTTGTCAAGAATAACACACACATCAAAACTTGAGTGTGTGTAACAAAGTTTACTCCAGCTTGTCTTCCTTCCAGTAGCTGGCTGGATTAATTACATCATGAAAATACATTATGTCTTGTTCTTATTCTTATTCTTATTAATATGTTAATGTTGAGTGTTTGACTGAACTTGGAGATCCTCTCCTGTATACGCCAAATGTGTGGAAACCAAATGTGTTGCTGCATGTAAACAGAGCCTCCTGGAAACACCTGCTGCCAAACCTAACTTGGACCACAATTAAATTTAGATCAGATCCTGACCTGAGGACAGACGCAGACACACGGCTGACCTGTCCAAAAAAGCTGGAAATACATATTGATGCAGTTTCAGATGATGTGTTTGAAGGCCGTGGGTTCATTTCTTTGATCTGAGACACTGACATGATGATTATGTAGCTGTCAGCTGCTTACCTTCAGTCACACGCTGCTTTTTATGTTGTATTGTGAGATATTTTGAGTCCATTAGTTATTGTGAATGTGAGTAAATGTAGTGGAAACACATGGTGCTGATCTGATTCACCATATTTGTTGTTTAGTTGTCACATCATGCCCTCTTATTTCATCATGTGGTTCAGGATGGAAAGATTTTTATAATAATTAATAATAAATCTACTCATTCCAACTTTCTATGAATAACTTATTTGAATCTCATTTATTTAATCAGAGGTTATCTACGACACCCACTCATATTTCACCATAAGTTCAACCAGCTTTAGTCACAATAAAGGTCTTGAACTGATAGAGAGTCATTGAGGATCCAGACTACCTGACCTGAGCTAGTCCAGGTCCCAAACTGTTCCTTATCCTGGACTCACATATCACAGCTGAGGGGAACACTTTATTTGACTTAGTACTTTCATTTTATACTCATTTGCAGGCATTAAATAATGGATTTTTAGGACATTTTATAGAAAGAGTTTATGTCATTTTATACACACGATTAGAAAAAAAAGCAGAGAACAGTCACATTGGTTTAGCTGGTCAGTGCCAGCTCATTATATTTGGATTCATTTGCAAAGAGTCTTAATAGATCAGCAATTAGCAATTCTTGATCTGATAGAAAATCCTTTATTTTCATGTTAAATTTCTGTGTTAAAAACCTATCACCTGAACCAACTCTACACTTGTTTCTTTGCACCTTCCTTTCTGTAAAACACTCTACAAATGACATGTGAAAGGTGCAGGATGTGAGTATAAAATGAAGGCAGCTTATTAAAGTGACAGACAGGAATCATCATCATCGTAATGACTAGAAGACAGTTTGATATGATGCTTTCACTGCAGACACTGAGGGACTCTAACAGGTGCTCGGCTGTGTAGTCTCACACACAGCAGCCTGCTGACTGCTGCATCTCACTGCACTGTTTAATCACATATATTATATTCATGTATTTTGAGCTTCTTCAATTTCATATATTCAGTTAAAATTTTTGTCTATTTAAAAAGTGTGAAACTCAACACTTTTTATCATCATTCCTTCTCTTCAGCTCCTGCCTGATGCTGTTATTTCCTTCTTGTTTATTATAGTAGTATTAATGGCATGACTGATGGCAGCAGAATTGGCAGTTTCTATAGTGGTAGTATTAGTGATAATTGTGTCATAAAATAAGAAATTCTTTAATTTAAAATCATTAGTTGATTTAAAATGAGAAATAATTTCTGTATATAAACTGTGGTGTGAGTTTTCTTGGAAGACTGTAATCTTCACTGCTCTAACTTGACTGAGGCTCCTTCAGTTGTCAGTGGTTTATTTATAGATAGCAGTTCTGACTGAATTGTGTCAAGTACTGAGAGGTTAAAGTCCATGTAAAGTAAGAATAAATATGTGTTCTGAGTTTGACATACCACAGAAAAGTGTGTTGTTAACCACCCTGCCAAATTTGAATGATTAATAAAATTGCCAAATATATGAAATTAGGCTTCAAAGTTGTGTAAAATTCAGCCTCTTTCTCTGCTCCCAAATGCTGTGGGCGTGCCTGCTGAACCCCCGCCCCCTACCAAGTGTCACCTGTCAATCAAAGTCACCACCTCTACCAGAAACATGAACGCTACATCTGAGAGCTTTCTGCTGCTAACTCAGCGGCTAACTCGGCAGCTAGCTCGGCGGCTAACTCAGCTAACTGGCTAACTGTAGACTGTAGTAGTAGTAGTGTGTGCTGAATGTATTTATACCTCTACAGCAGCAGGGGAGGGTTTATGCTAATCCTAGCTCCACAATTCAAATCTAAATGGTTGAAATGCTTTTTACACCTTTTTTAGAAATACATTTATGACCTATTTAATGTGTTTAGAAGAAAATGTCTGAATTCACTTTACACTGTCTTTAAGTAAAAAAACCCATAAAATTAGATTTAAACAAACATTATACATTTTATCTGGTATTTTTATTAGTTCATGTTACAGCTTTGCACACTGATGTGAGGTTTATAGTCCTCTACATTCCTGGAACCAAATCACATCACAGAGTTGATCTTCAGCCATCAGTTTCACTTGATGATATCGACTCAGCAGTGTGAGTGTCAATGATGTAATGACTTTTTAAAAAAAGCTTCGTTTGTCAGTAGAAGGAGATTTTCCACTGCAGGAACTTTCCCACAGGAACAAGAACCTTTTGAGGGACTCAGTGACTAAACCTGTGCTTTGACCTGAGGAACCAGACTCTATATTTAGTACTAGTAGGATAGTCCTAGAGGCTAAAAAGGTCCCCTGATTGGGGGTGGTGGGGTAATCCCTTTCAAATGTACATGAACTTTAGGGGAATATGTTTGATGGATGAAAATACAACTGCTTTATCCTGTGCTTCACTTGGTTTAGATTGAGGACAAGGAGAGCACACTTTTATTTTGTTGTTTTTGAAAGTAAAGTTTTGCTGTTGGCTAAAAAAATAGCATGAAAGTGAAAAGTAGAGTAATCCCCAACACTCAGCAGATGATTTACTGTTGAGAGATGGATCAATGATAAATAATGTTTGGCAAGATGATCAATTCAAAAATATTTTAAAAGCAGCATCAGGTTTATTAAAATGTACATTTAGTATTTTTGTTGGTTTTATATCATTTAAATGACATTTGCACCATTTTTACCAAAAGTAAGACTGAATGCTCCTGTAAATGTCAAATGGTGTAACCACAAAAGAATGATAAATATTACATATTTTATCACCTACAGTGTATTTAAGTTAGTTATACTAATAATGACTTCATTTTAAAACATCAAATGAAAATAAACATTTTTGGAGTATTTCTACATTTAAATTATAATGTATATTGTCAGGACATTCTAGTGGATTATATTTATTCCACGTTTTAGTTCACATGTATTTTCTTGTATACAAGAAACATCTGATTATATACATATCAATTTTTTTGGAAAAAATACTGGTTACACCAATTGACACCACTGTGTTGCATCACAACACCTAGATATATGGTGAGTTTCATTCTCTGCATTCTTCCTTTTCAAGTCATCAGCAGTAAATACAAAATCTAGGACGAGTGTGTCTACCTGCTTCTTCACTGGTGGTGGAAACACACACAGTGCTGCACAGCAGGGACTTTAAGTTCCAGGTTCCTGAGATGAGAGACTCTGATTTCATAGTTGTAATGGGATTTAATTGAGCAGCAGGTGTGTTCAGTGGAGCAGTGTGTTAGTTGAAAACAGCATTAGTTTGATAACATGACAAAATATACTGTGAGACAATGTGAGTAAGTGTGACTCTACTGTGAAGCAGTTCTAGGTTTAATATGATTTGTGCATCAGTGTGATTGAGTTCAGGTATTACACTTAATAAGACCAAAACACACACCAGGTTATTATATTGTTAAACTTACTCATAAGTTATTACATCTATTTATATTGTGGATTTATATAATTACAGATTATTTTAGGGACAGTTTATTATAGTATTTTATTTTGTTTTTATTTATATATTTTTTATCACTACCATTACAGGCCATTGTTAGCCATTACAGGACTACTGTTGTCTCAATTTACAATTTCAGTAGTTTACCTTACTTTGGTAAATATGTTACAATGTTGAAGAAGGTTCAAACCTTCCTGTCACAACAGATCCTCAATAACACTCTTCTCACTATGTAAATATATATTTTACAAATGATACTACCAACCAATCACATAGGTCCAGTTTCTGAAACGGAGATTAAGACTAGTCCTAGACTAAAGATAAGACAAGTCTAGACTTAATAAAGATGTGTCAGCATGGTTAGTATCTCACAGGTTCTTTAAACAGAAAAGTGTGTGTGCTGAGTGTGTTTGAGGCAGGCTGCTGCTGTGGCTGCATTCTGTTAGGATTCAGTGTGTTGAGCTTTATTCATGTTAGAGATTAAAAGGTTATCTCAGCCTCTTTCACCACTCAAACCTTGACCTTCTTTCTGTCTCTCTGAAGTGCTCCAGCTGTATGTGTGTGGTAATAAACTGCAGGAGTAGCAGGAGAGTTAAATGGGAAACATAGTCAAAATCAAACCCAGTCAAGTCATAGCATGGACAGATTCAGACCTTCAGATGGTAACTTTCACTTTTTATTTGACCTTTCAGAGCAAATGTCTGTATCTTTAACTCTGATGTGCACCTGTATGTTTTACTTTGTTAAAATGATACAAACCAGGCAGTGATTTTGGCAGCCAGTAAGGATGCCATTGTCATTTCACCAATATTACTGTACAAGCAAAGGACCCATTAACAATGAATTCAAATGTGTCTTGTATTTATATTGTATGTAGATATGATTTAACCTGATTACATTAGCAGCTGGTATTAATATGGATCCACGCTGAGATCCAGTCACTCTGTCCTCAAGCTCAAACAACCCAATGTCACAAAGTGGGTTCCAAAAAAAGAAAAAGATGGTAGCCATCCATGAAGCTGAGCTGTACTGTTGTAGGGACAGAGCTTTCTTATAGAGGCAATAAATCAATATTATATCTCGGATATCTTAGATTTAAAATATGGCAATATAGTGATATGGAATAAGTGTCTTTTTTTAAAGGCTGCAATACAGTTCAACAACACACTGTTCTATTATCTGCCTTTATCCACTTCATCATTATATCCTCATTACTGATGATTATTTATCAAAAGCCTCATTGTGTGAATATTTTGTAAAAGCAGCGATAGTCGTCCCTACAATATTGTCAAAATATGGGTAACAAGGTATTTGTTGATTCTGCTCATATGGTCCTGATGGGCCTAATATGTGACCCTTGTTTGGTGAAACTAGGAAATAAAGACAACTCATATTTATTACTAATCACATATAGTACTGTGTATTAACTTAGTCTCTGGGAGCGAGGTGAGAGGATAAGTATCAGTTATGGAGCTGGACTCACATACAAGACTAGAAACCTGTCCACATATTCACTTCTTTTTCTTTTTTTGTTGCACATTTCCTATATAATGTTTCACTTCTTTAAAGCACTCAGGTAATATTAATCTCATGCAAAGAATTCAGGACAAAGATTCATGGTAAGTAACCGTCCAGCAGACACTGACACTATATTTACCAATGACTCCATTCAGTCAATACATTCCAATAAGATTTTCACTGTCTAAAATTAATTTCTCAGGCAGGATCAGTTTGCAGTTTGTCAGATCTGTAAATTATTTGAAAGAAAGGAACTTGCAGAATATAAACTATTGAGTCTTTTTGCTGTTTAATTAATTCCAGAGGATCGTCAGTGAGCCAGTAGAGACGGCTTATTCCACATAGCAAGATAGTTGCTTGGAGTTATGTTTGGCTAAGTGTCTCAAGTTACTTCCATCTTTTAAAATAGCACATTCTCAAATTCTCCAGCTGAAGCCATCAGGTCCAGAGCCCAAGCTCTCCTAACCAGCCTCCCTCCCCAAGGCTAACTGTTTTATCACCTAATGACGTTCAACCGTTGTGATTTTAGAAACACAACTGTTTCATGTCCTAGTTGTGGAAATACCTCTCACACTCAGAGAAACATACAGGTGCTACAGGACTGCTGTGTTGGCCTGAATACAGAGTGAAACATAGTCACTGTGTTTTCATACAGTGTCATGGTACTGCATTAATATACAAACATAGATTTGACATAAAGTGTGTATGTACCTCAGGGGTTAGGGTTAGGGTCTGTCATTTTGTGTGACCAGCCCCCCCACCCATTCCCCCTCTTGCTTGCTCACATTATTCAGCAATCTGAGGCTGAAACTAACAAGTGTTTTCATTATTTATTATTGATTATTTCCTTGATGGATCAGTTAGTTTGTAGGACCCGATCGACACTAGATCTTTGTGGCTGATGCTGATGTTAAGGAGCAAAAAAATTCCAATATTTATATGTCAACTGATAATTTTATATATGAAGAATATATACATACATACATTTTTTGCGACAAAGATATGTAATGAAGGAATGATATTTGACCATTTTACGGTAAACATATAATTAACTAAACAAAAAACACATATAACAAAAAAAAGAAGAAGAAAAGGTATGAAATATACATTAAATGCTGCCTGTATAACTTTATGAAATATCGGCACATATCGGACAACATATAGGCTGATACCGATAAATCTGTGATAGCTCAATATTGGCCCATAATATCGTCTGACTGATATATCGCTTGGGTTCTTGTTGTTTGGTTAAAAAAATTGTGAACATTGTTTTGCCAAGTCCAGGTGACGTCTTCACATGTCTTTTTTTTTATCCACAACCCAAGACAATTCAGCTCACTGTCATTAGAGGACCAAAGACAACAGAACATCAGATCATTTCATCCAAACTATTATTCAATTGTCAAAATAATCTATTAATTTACTAATCATAGCAGCTCTGGTCCAGTCAGTCAGATCTGCCTCCACAGTAAAAAAAAGTAAGCTCCTCTGAGAAAGCCATAGCATAGTTTGTACCTTGATATTTATAAACTTTGAATAAAGATGTGAACATGTTTGTTAAACACCTCACATGCAGGCTATCTGTAGATGCTACAATTTACCCATGTTCCTTAAACACCTCACATGCAGGCTATCTGTAGATGCTACAATTTACCCATGTTCCTTAAACACCTCACATGCAGGCTATCTGTAGATGCTACAATTTACCCATGTTCCCTAAACACCTCACATGCAGGCTATCTGTAGATGCTACAATTTACCCATGTTCCTTAAACACCTCACATGCAGGCTATCTGTAGATGCTACAATTTACCCATGTTCCTTAAACACCTCACATGCAGGCTATCTGTAGATGCTACAATTTACCCATGTTCCTTAAACAGATAGATAGATACTTTATTGATCCCATTGGGAAATTCAGGTCGAATAGTTCTAATCACCATGAATCTATTCCCCTCCTATGAATTTGTTGTGGGTTGCAATGTCAGGGTGGCACTATCTGAATTTCCACTATTTGACTGAAGCATTTATGAGTTTTTTAAAAATATTTTTTCTCAAAAACTGCTCAAATAAACAACTTCATACTGACACTGCACTTCCTTGGAGCCTCAGCAACACGGTTGTGGAGATGCACAGACAAGCACACGAGTACATACACATGCAGACATACAGAACTTCTTTCTGTTACAGTAAGATGACACTGATCTGTGAACTGATCTGAATAATGCTCAGTCAGCAGAATCTTTTTGTGCTTTGCTTTATTAGGACTAGAGCTAGACTGGCCAATATTAGCCTATCACAGATATATCAGTATCGGCACACATGTCCGATATGCACTGATATGTTTTTTAAGATATATAGGCAGCAATTCATGTATATTTGATCCTTTTTTTCATTTTATACCATAAAGTTATAGTTAAACTGTAAAACATCACATCCTCCTTTGTCACAAGTGTTTGATAAACACATTGCAAATCAATGTGCATTTTATAAACATATTCTGTATATACAACACACATCCCAGACCACCTCAGCAAGTACATCACAATGTGCTTTACACTGGTATTTAGCACTGTCCATTTGTGATTTGATCATTTGAGATGGATGTTGATGTCAGGTGTAAACAGGGTCTAAGATAAGTCAAGTTTCTGCTGTGAAAGGTCCATCATGCATGTTGGTTCACTGTCATGCCTTACTGGAACACAAATGGAGCCTTTATTATTACTACCATGATCTTATATGTCTTAAGAGTTTTATTGGGAGCTTATACTTAATTTCATTAGGTATAAGGGGTAGGTGGGTCCATGCTTTTTGTTTAGTTATTTTAATATTGTGAATACCTTAGACAGAGATATTGATACATCTTGCCTGTGTTTTTAATGGAATCCCATGTGAATATATGGTTTTAGAGTCTACAGTATGTGTCTTGAATGAGTGCATTCAGTCTCTTTTGTGTTATCTTCCTCCACCTTCACTAAACTAACATACAATAAAGTTAGTCACAAACTTAATGTATGACAAACTGCGCAAATGTGTGTTTCATTATTCAGTCCAGTATTGCATTTGTGTGTATTTTCAGTATAAGAGCGTTCATCTTTAATGTCATATATTGATGTTCTTGGCACGTTGAGCTTGTGAAGCTGTCAGTCAGGAAAAGCTGATTGACACCTCTGAGGAGTGATGATTAGGTTAACTCCTGCATGGAGGAGACAGCAGCATTAACCTGAAGTGACTTGTAATGAGGAAGAGTGACCTTCTTTAATTAAAGCAGAAAGAATGAAGCCAATAGGACTAATGAATACAAGATGAAAAGCTGATTTAATAACATAGTAGCCTTTCTGATGAAGTGACCTTTTCTGATTGTTCTCTGACTGATTTTCACTAGTTTTCTTGGAGGTTTATGAACACCTTCTGACATAGAACACCTGCGTTCATATGTGGATATTATATAGAGTCAGGAGGAATCTATCTTCAGGCTCTAATTTCACAGCAGTAAACATTACATATGTTTGCGTCTTGTTAACTAAAAAAACATGGGTGCACATGTGTGTGTGTGCCAAGCATTGCACTAATAAATCATACCTGTCATCCCAAATGTGAGTGTGACTGCAGCAGAAGAAGTATGTTTATTTCTGGGTGTATTTATTCTAGTGTGTGAACTGAATTAGCTGAAATTGAAGACGTGTCTATCCGGCTGCTATAATTGTCTACATGCATCATTTGAACATGTGTTTGGGGTATTAGGGTGAGGGGTGTGGGGGGGGGGGGGGGGGTATTAGGGAGGGTCTGGCTGTTAAGATCATCAATGTCAGCTCTCTGATGATTTGTGTGTGATGACTGATAAAATCACAGTGTGTGGTGCTGAATAATTCTAACAGTTTGTCTTCTAATCCAGTCACAGTGACTCAGCACGCCACAGGATTTCTTCTTCATGGTTTCTTTCTGTTCGTCAGCTAAAGGATTCAAATAGATCTGTGCTAAAGCTAAGCTAGTGACCTCCAGCTATGTTTCAAAAATGACTTTATACTTTGTGAGGAAACTTGGACACAATCTTACTGTTCTGAAACTACACAACAGTAGATTCTTTTCTTCATTCAGGATCAGACTCCACTTGTATACTACATAGGGCTGCTCAATTATGGAAATCATAATCAGGATTATTTGGGTCAAAATTTAAATCATGATTATTAAAACGATTTTTTTTAAACTTTAGAAACATGCTGCATTTATTGGACATTTCTTGTCCATTCAGCTTAATTCATTTTCTCTCCAAGCAGCAGCCTTTTATCTGCCACTTAACACAACACACAGCAGAACATGTGTGGGGATATTAGTGCTGAGCGAGTTTAAAATACCACAATGAATATTAAAGTAAATAACAACAAAGATAAAAGAAAACAGTGCAGCACAGTAGAAGATGAAGTCTACTTGAACGCCAGTGATACACAGTGACTTGAAAGCATCTTGATTGTGAGCAGTTCTTACATGACTAGGTAAACTGTTCCAGAGATTAGGAGCAGCCACTGCAAAGGCTCAGTCGCCTCTATTTTTGTGCCTGGATGTCAGAACATCTGAGAGCATCCACTTGGTCGACCTCAGTGTGCTTACTGGAGTGTGATGATGCAGAGTTCAGCCCATTTAAAACCTTAAAAGCTAAGCAATAAAATCAATTGTGAAACAGACAGGAAGCCAGAGGAGAGAAAGCAGTACTGAAGAGATGACTTTAGAGAAGAGATGAGTATGTTTAAAAGTGATGTTTTAAATAAGCACAGTAAAAATGTGTCAAAAAAGGCCTTGATACCAGATAACTCATAGACATCTGAAAATGATGAAACATATTTGACATTTGAAAGGTTTCATATTAATGAGTGGAATCAGGATCACTTGTGGGAGCTGGATTAATATAAAACTGGCGGGGGGTAAATTACAAATTGTGACGTGCTGTTAAAGAGTGGCAGTTATTTTATCATCCACTATCAGGTTTTCAATTTTGATTGCTTTTGAATGAAGTCAAACTGTTTTTAATAAGTGTGCGTTATGTGTTGCATGTCTTTGTAGGTTTCAGTAGTCTGATTCGAGATGAACAATTCAGAATGTGTATTAACTCTTTAACTTGAACTCTTTAACTTTCCATTGAGTCACGACAGTAACAGAAACATCATTAATTTATAGATTTGTGTACATGGACACACAGTTGACATTTTTTTCATAATATTTATCACAACTTTCAAATGAATGCATTTCAATTGGAAGCATGTTTCATAGCAGTCAGGACGCTGTATTGTTTGTATTTGTTATTCTTCTTTTGAACTACAACCACTAAATGAACAGTTAATCAGGGACCCTTTCTAAGAAATGGAATAAAAGCATGGATTTATAATAAGAGCTGGATACTGGATATAAAGCAGCCATGACTGAAATATAAGAATTGCTTGGCTGTGGCATGTAACAGAAAAGGTTTCTAGCTCCCAGGTTTGCTTCCGCATCATACGGCACACATATGCGCAGTAGTGGCTATTGTGACGGTGATGACATTCATTGCAGCAGCAGATACCAACACATGAACGGACAATGATATGGTGGCAGACTAGCAGTTGAATAACATCTTAATACCTTGATACTGCCTAATCTTGTTACTACAGAATCCATGAACGTCACCATGCCTCAAAATGCCTCGTTATTGCAATCAGTAGTCATCAGGAAGTAAAATTAATATCAAAACATTTTTAAATTGATATGTTTGTTCCCTGGTGAAGAGTTGTAAAACAAGAACACAGATATCAGTGAACTTTTTTAATCATTTTGGTAACTGAGGAAGCTCAGCCAATGGAGACTTTGAGACACAGTTGATAGTTCCTGAAAAAGCCATAAGGCTAGTAAACTACTCCTTTACTATTTTAAGTTTAAGAATGAACTTTCACACCCATGTTCTTTGTTGATGTGGTTTATGTAGTTTCCATGTTCACACAGTGAACCTTGCAAATGGAAAACATTCAGCTACTATCAACTCAGATTGATGATTGATGCGACCGTCTCCTACAGTCATTCCACCTACATCATCTTTACATTGGAAACAATGGAGAAGGCAACTGCAATGGCTCACTGTCTAAACATACCTTTCAATAATATATGTAGGTGTTGACTGGCCTCTCTCTCCCTCTGTTGTTGCTGCAGGTACGTACCAGGGTCAGTGGACTGGTGGAATGCGTCATGGCTACGGTGTACGTCAGAGTGTCCCATACGGTATGGCCTCAGTCATCCGCTCACCCCTCAGAACCTCGCTGGCTTCCCTCCGCAGTGAGCAGAGTAATGGCACAATACTACGTGACAGTCTGTCCGACAGCCCTGCTGGCACACGTGGCGGCTTTGTACTCAACTTCCACTCAGACGGAGAAGGTTCCGAGAAGAAGAAGGGCCTCTTCCGCCGTGGCTCTCTCTTTGGTAGTCTACAGAGGCTGCGCAAATCAGACTCTCGCTCATCAATCTCCAGTAAGCGCAGCTCAGCACACAGTGACACCACCATGAGCCGTATCAGTTCAAGTGATGCCAATTCTACCATCAGCTTCGGAGACGGAGACCCAGGTGACGACTACCTGCCTCTTGAAGATAACGTAGACGCCACCACCACAGAGTCCTACATGGGCGAGTGGAAGAATGACAAACGCAGTGGCTTCGGTGTTTCAGAGCGCTCCAACGGCATGAAGTATGAAGGCGAGTGGTTGAACAATAAGCGCCATGGCTATGGCTGCACCATCTTTCCGGATGGCACTAAGGAGGAAGGGAAGTACAAGAACAACGTGCTCGCCCGTGGTATCAAGAAGCATCTGATCCCGCTGAGGAACACCAAGACAAAACAGAAGGTGGATCGAGCCATTGAGGGAGCGGTGAGAGCAGCAGCCATTGCCAAAACCAAAGTGGAGATAGCCATATCCAGGTAATTTCCCTGTGAAAGATTATGTGTACTCTCCCCAAGCAGCAACTGTCCGGACATAGCTTAGCATGGTACTTCCAAAGCAACATATCATTGGCTCATCAGTGAGGTTACATGTCACGCAGGAAAAACACTGATCTAGCAGTTCCACTGTATAGTATTTCCTCACTGAGTGGGAGTCAGTATTCAGGTTAACACTGGTAACTCTGTCCTGCTCTTTTCTGAATTCAGGGAATTGTAGAAACCCCATCCAACATTACCCAAGATACTCTGTTAGGTCAGCTGAATACAGGGGTTAAAGTTGGATTTGGCAGATGGGGGAACCCTTAGATCCAGTGTAGCAGTGCAGTGGGAAAACATGAGTCACCTCAAAATAACTCCCAAATTGATTTCCACTGTGAACTCCAATGGACTTGTTTTCTATGTGGACAGGCAATGTGATCAGCAGACCTTCTTTAAAGCACCCATTTCTTGACTTCAAAGAAATGGACATCAATGCTGAGACCTTGTTGATTTGTATTTGGGTCCATAGTGGCATTATTATATTGTTCATTTCAGAGAATTCTCTTTCACAGTTAGCACTGCTAATAGACAAGCAACACAGACAACCAGAATAAACATTACTTAACTAAAAGTAACTTAAACAATATAGCATTGCACTATTACAGTGGATATAAAAAGTCTACACCCCCTGTTAAAATACCAGGATTTTGTGAGGTTAGGGTTAGGGTTAGGACAAGGAGGATATAATTCTCAAACTAGTTGTTTTAATTAAAGGCACTCCTTTTCAAATTAAAATGCAATGACAAAATGAAATGTCGACATATGACATTAAAACATGTAGGGAGGTATTATGTGTTATTTTAATGCAGACCATCCCATAAAACATTTTCAAACAATACAACCATTGAATTGAAGGTGCCATTAATTGTGGACTCCCATCCTTTTCTTCACCAACAGTCATACTGAAAATCTATAAATCAAAACGGGCCAATGTCACAACTTTCCCTCAATGACCCAAAGATGACCAAACTGTAAAAACAGGCTGTGCCCCTGTGCACCATTCGCTTAAAGCTCTCATGTCCAATGCTGCCCTGTGTACATGAACGCATCATGCTGCCTTTACCTGCAGCGTGAGACAGATGACGTCACAACGCTTAATGGACATTTATCGTACTGTGCGTCCATAAATATGTGAGTTTTTGTTCTGTTCTGTTATATGTGGCTATGCGCGCTAGCTGCTAGGTTGACACAGGCTGCAGTACTTTATGAATGCTAAGTTATTGTATCATGATAGTTAACGCTGTTAACAATCCTGTTTTTTTTTATTTTATTTTGGCATTTCTGCAACGGATGTCATATAAAATGTAGCGAAGTACAATACTTCAAACTAAACATACTTAAGTAAAAGTAAAATGACAGATTTTTAAAACTACTTTAAAAAGTACAAGTACACAAAAAAACTACTCAATTACAGTAATGCGAGTAAATGTAATTCGTTACATTCAACCTCTGCCTATAACCTGTACAATTCCATTGATAAACAAACAAATATTTTAGGGGGGAAAAGTAAAAAATATGCACACCTGTAAACTAATACTTTGTTGAAGCACCTTTTGATTTTATTACAGCATTCAGTCTTTTGGGGTAGGAGTCTATCAGCATGCCACATCTTGACTTGGCACTATTTGACCACTCCTCCTTGTAAAAGGGTTCCAAATCTGTAAAGGGCATCTCCTGTGCCCAGCTCTCTTCAGGTCACCCCACAGATTTTAAGGTTTGGGATCTGGCTGGGGCATTCTAAAACTTTAATTATCTTCAGATGAAGCAATTCTTTTGTTGATTTGAATGTATGCTTTGGGTCATTGTCGTGATGAAAGGTGAAATTCCTCTTCATCTTCAGCTTTCTAGCAGACACCTGGTTTTAGGTCAAAATGTAATTTGGAGCTGTTCATAATTCCCTCCACCATGGACAAAGTCCCAGTTCCAGCTGAAGAAAAACAACCCCAAAGCATCACCATGCTTCACTGTGGGCATGGTATTCTTTGTTGATGTGTAGTATTTTTGCACCAAACATACCTTTTGGAATTATGGCCAAAAAATTCAACCTGGGTCTCATCAGATCATAACACAAGGCAGGGCTTCCATTTTGAAACCCTGCCCCATAGTCCAGACATGTGAACAATTCAGGAGATTGTTGTCAGATGTAGTACACAACCAGTGCTTGCCAGAAATTCCTGCAGCTCCTTCAGTGTTGCTGTAGACCTCTTGGCAACCTCCCTGACCAGTTTTCTTCTTTTTTTTAAATCAATTTTGGAGGGATGTCGAGTTCTTGGTAACACCACATTTCTCCACTTGTTGATGACTGTCTTGCTGTGTTACATGGTATATCTAATGCTGTGGAAATTTTTTGTACCCTTCTCCTGACTGATACGTTTTAACAATGAGATCTCTTTTATGCTGTAAGTGCTTTGCGGACCATGGCTTTTGCTGTAATATGAAACTAAGTAAATGTCAGGAAAATCCTACAAGGACAGCTGAACTTTATTTGGAGTTAATCAGAGTCACTATAATTGATGGCAGGTGTGTACTGAATACATTTTAACATGAGTGAATTCTGAACAGAGCTACATCCCCCAGTATAAGAGGGTGTGTATACTTATGCAACCACATCATTTATTTATTTATGTTGTTTTTCAATGGAATTGTACAGGTTATAGGTCACATTAAAGGTGGAAAAAGTTATTCAAAATTATTCATCTTTGTCTCTTTTTTTATATCACAAAAACCTGACATTTTCACAGGGGTCTGTAGACTTTTTATATCCACTGTAAACACAAGTTCATATTTACTTGACAAGCTGCATCATCCAATGATCCAGATCTCCTGATGACCATTCATTGTGATCACAGAGGCTGGGACAACCCAGTGAGATAACTGGCACTCATCAGTTCAGATCAGCTGTAAAAAAGCATTATGCTGATTTGAAATTATTGCCTAGTGTGCTATCCTCATCCTGGAGCCATCAGACCTGGAAGATTAGGGACCTGGGTCAAGGCCACTGCTGTGGGTCAGAGCAGAGGTGATGACTAGAAGGTTGACTAGGTATCTGCTGATTCTGTAGCTCAGGCTGGAGCTACGTTATTCTTTATTCTTTTACAAGAATACATCTAATAACATATAAAATACACACACACACATATATATATATGTATGTATATATATATATATATATATATATACACATACACAAACATATCTGTCAGTCCTGCTGCTCAACTGCTGCCTCAGTAGCTGAATGGACCTGAACTGCACAGAAAAAGGCAGAACTATAGAAATATGGGATAGAGTGTAAGCATGAGAGAAAGCGAAAAAAAGAAAATAACACATTTCAGTGTGAAAGGTCAATAACTTCAATATGCATATGTATTCTATAAAAAAAACAAAAACAACTCTTCTGTCTTGTGTCAGTATCAGTCTGGAAAGATTCCAGATCACCTTCTGACATCTCAGACAATCCATACATCAATCCATTATCACTACTTATCCAGGACATGGTCGCGTTGACATCAGGGTAAGACATCCGGGGTGTCTAGTGAGGCACCAATCATCCGTCACCCTGGCAACACCTTCCACCTCCTCCTGGGAGATCCCAAGGCATTCTCAGGCCAGAAGAGATATGTAATCCCTCTGGCGTGTTCTGGGTCTACCCTGGGGTCTCCTATCAGTTAGACGTGCCTGGAACACCTTGAAAACAGGATGTCTAGAAGGCCTCCCAACCAGGTGCCCAAAACACCTCAGCTGGTTCATTTTAGTGTGAAGGAGCAGTGGCTCTTCTCTGAGCCCTCCCCGCCAGATGTCCGAGGTCCTCACCCTATCTCCATGGCTGAGCCCAGACACTCGACAGAGGAAACTCATTTTGGTCATAGATGAGGGTTGGGACATAGACCAGCTGGTAAATTGAGGTCTTTGCCTTCTAGTTCAGGTCTTTCTTCACCACAATGGTCCACCAATCAGCTGGAGCCTCCTTTCCAGCACCCTGGCTTAAGTTTACCCTGGGAGGCTGAAGGCTGATTTATACTTCTGCGTCGGAGCGACGCCGTCGCTACGCCGTCGGAGCAACGCCGTTGTTCTTTCGAAGTTCTGCGTCGAGGGAACATGTTGCTTGGGGGTGTGACTGTGTGTGTCTGTGTGTGTGTGTGACTGTGTGTGGTTTCAGAGTAGTCTCTATCTGTATCCTTGTTTATCTTCCGGTCACAGTAGCATGTAGCATTGCGCTATGTGCTCTAATAACAGAAAACACACACCTTTTGATCATTATTAATAAATAAAGCAAAACAGACACCTGTCTGCATTGCTGTGACGCGTAATTAGGATTTTTTGGAGGTGCATGGCGTAGGGGTCCGCGTCAACGCAGAGAGCTCTGCGTAGGTACACCGTCGCTCCGACGCAGAAGTATAAGTCAGCCTTGAGTAGTACAATCCCATGATAGGTGGAGAATTGTCTACAGGCCCCCTTTTTTTGAAAATGGTAACCACCACCCAGGTTTGCCAGTCCAGAGGCACTGTCCACGATCTCAATGTGACTTTGAAAAGGCATGCCAGCCATGACAGCCCAACAATGTCCAGAGCCTTCAGCATCTGAGTGGGACTCTCAGCCATACCCTGGGCCTTGCCACAGTGGAGCTTTTTGACTGGACAACTCCACCATAGAGGGCATGTTGGTCAGGTTAAGGAGATCCTCTGAGTGTTCCTTCCTTCCATTGTCCTCCAGTCCTGTCAGTTCTCCACCCTCCTGAAAACAGCCTGGTCTAAGCCCTGCTTTTGCTTCCCGAGTTGCCTAATGGTTTGCCACCCCAACAGGCACCTATGACCTGGCCAAAAGCCTGAGCAGCCGCCTCCACAAGTGAGGTCCTGAACATGGCCCACTTGGATTCCATGTCTCCAACCTTCCCCAGGATGCAGTAGACATTCCTCCAGAAGTGGGAGTTGAAGACCTAATGGACAGAGGCTTCTCAGTTCCCAGGCATCCATTCCCTGTTGGAACCACCTGGCCTTAAACCTGCCTCTGTTCTGCCTCTCTAACCTGCATATGTGATGTGTGACAGCAGAAAGCTTGACATGTGTCACAAAGCTCACTAAATAGGACGAGGCTTTGGAAACAGTTGCATTTAATTTAATAGTTACTGGTGTTCATTTTCCTGTCATTCTGTTTATCACTGTCTTCCTGCATGACTGTTGTTGCTTTGGTGCATTTTTAAAAGTGTGAGGGCTGCTATCGCTCAGGAGGTAGAGTGGCTTCAACCCCAATGTCCTCCAGTCTGCATGCCCAAATACCCCTGGGCAAGATACTAAAACCCAAATTGCGCCTGAAGGCTGTGTCATTGGTTTATCTTTGTGTGTGTGTGTGTGTGTGTGTGTGTGTGTGTGTGTGTGTGTGTGTGTCTGATATGAGTATTAGATTAGATCTCCTGATGAGCAGGTTGGCGCCTTCCATCAGTTCGTGTATGGGTGAATGTTGACAAGCAGTATAATGTGCTTCGAGTGTGCAACAGCAAATGACTCCAAAAGCATCATATTTACTAAAAAACGAATCAATTAATCAAGAAAATAATCAATAATCAACAGATGAATCTATCATGAAATACTTAAGTCAACCAGTTAGAGTTAGTTATTAAGGAACTGCTCTTACAGCATGTTCCATCACTGAATGTAGTTATTGTTCAGTGGTTGAGTGTTGCACTATGTGTCAGAGGAGCTCTGCTGTCTGTTGTTGAACATGACTAACACCTCATGTTACTGTAACAGCTGATAAACACTCATTCTCAAACTGAGAATGAGTGTTTATCAGCAATGTGTAACAAGGCCATTTGATGTGTCCAATTTAAAAATGTATAGAATAGAATAGAAAGTCTTCATTGTCAATGTACAAAGCACAACGGAATTGAGATGCCTTCCTGAAAGTGCAGAAACAATAATAAATAAATAAATAATTCTAAAAAAAGCCACTATTTAATGCAGTTTAGTGCATTTATGGCTTTAGTGTAAAAGCTGTTTTGTTATCTATTAGTGCGTACTCTCAATGTCCTGAAGCGTTTGCATAAGGGCAGAAGCTCCTGAGGATATGGAGTGTAAAGTACTTGTGATGTGATCGTGATGTATAGCATGCTCTGTTGGTCTCAGGTTACATTATTGTAGTTCACTTGGCTCATGCAAAGTGAAGGAAAGGGTTAGCATGTGCCACTTGAAATCACAAACACTCCAGTTATGCTACTTGAACTTGTGTCATTGATGATTGAGTGCTGTCTGTTGTTTGATTGATGGATTGATTGATCTATGCAACCACACTTTGAATTATGTAAAATAATCAAGATGATGCTAGATAAATGAATACATTTTGCTTAAGGACAGCTTCACAATTTTTCAGTTCTGTCTTTAAAAAAACAATCCGGTGACCAAATTAACATTCAAACTTTTTTTTTCTTGCCATAATCATCCCTCCTGCCTTCAGCCGTCCAAAAGAGTGAAATCAAGTAGATAACATGTTTCAATGTTACAGTCTGTTTAGTGCCAAAGTCTTACTATACTTCCAGCACAGCTCAACAGGAAACACTAAGAGGGAATTTGATGGTAAAAAGACTGTAAATGTGTCAGATATCACTTGATATGACTAACTCACACTGCTGAAGACTCATATAAGCTTCACATCTACTTTTAAAGTCTATTGAAAGCACATTTGAAGGAGATCTTTTAATAGTCCGCATGAACAGGAGGAATGATTACAGCAAAGAAAACCTCTTTCACTGCTCATATGGACACTATGGAATCTGCAGTGTTTAAGCACCATGGCAACTCCTGTTTGGATGTGAGTACAGTGTGTAACAGAGGAAACTGTTGGATCCTTTAATATCTGTAACATCTGTATGTGTAATATCTGTAATATCTTGTGACTCACTATGCATGACCACAGGAGACAAAAATGATAACACACACGCAGATCACAGACACAGGCTTAAATACACACACAGACATGCTCAGACGTTCTAATCCTTAGCAGTAAGAGCTGCTGGTAGAATGTGGGAAAGGGGAGATGGAAGTCTTTGAAGGTTGCAGCGCAGCCATAGCTGACCATTGCTGCTCAGAACTCAGGAACGCGTGGAAGGATTTCGGCTTGCGTCACTTTTCCCCTCATTTGGGCGAACGATGGCGAAGGAAGTGAGGAGGGAGAGAGAGAGAGAGAGAGAGCAAAGTGAGAAGACAGAGAGAGAGGTCAAGAGAGTAAGCAAGTGGGTGAGGAGAGAGAGAAGGAAGTAGGCACATTCTTGGCCAGATTGCAGGTTTGTGTATGTAGTAGTGCAAGCACCTCTTACCTGTTTGTGTGTGTGTGTGTGTGTGTGTGTGTGTGTGTGTGTGTGTGTGTGTGTGTGTGTGTGTGTGTGTGTGTGTGTGTGTGTGTGTGTGTGTGTGTGTGTGTGTGTGTGTATGTATGTGCGTCAGAAGTAGTGCTTGTCTAAATAAGGCCAGGGAGGAGGACGCTTATCAACAGCTGACAGGAATAATGTCTCACACTGCTCTCAGAGCCACACACACACACACACACACACACACACACACACATACTTTCTGTCGGTCAGTCAGTAGTGTGCTTTATCTGGTATTCTCCTTGGTCAGTGTGGAAGAACGTTCTGAACTGTGTTGTTGACATGGCTGACCTTTGGACCGGTGCTTCCCTGATTTTGTTTCTGTTGTGGCTCTAATTGATTTCAATAAATAGAAGCACCACAAACAATATATAACACTATAACTGATTCTATAACTAAAACACTATGTGAGGGTCAACAAATGTCTGAATGTTTTTTTTTTCATTCATTTTTTAGTTTGGGATTACAAACAGAGGAAAGTGTCCTTAGTTTTGTTTGTTGTTTATTTACACAGTATATAGAAAAAATAAAAACACACAGTAATAATCAGTACAGAGGAATATAAGGCTAGAATTGCCTTCCAGAGGCTTGTAGAGCAGCAAATTTACAAAAACATAGTTACATCTTTTAAACAATCAATGCAAGTATACAGTACATCATCACTGCCAGGATGAGAACATAGTTTTTTAATAAAATAAAGTTAAACACAAACAGTCAAATAACCAGAAAATTACAGTTATTTAGCTATTATATGAACATGAAAAAATATGTATTGGATTCAGATTCAGTAGGCAGTCCAAAAGGACAGTACTGGTTAGTTAAAAGAAGTGATTTCAAGGCTCTTATAACTTATAAGTTCACAGAATGTGAGGGTCATTCATCCCATATTTGAAAATACTGAACAAAGACAGTGAAGTATGGAAATGAGGGGGTCTTAGTAATATCTTTGTTTATTTTTCGAAATTGTGTAGCTCATGATAAATAAAATGAATGAAAAATCAGCTGTTGGTCCAACTAAGCAACAATGGCCCTTTTTTCTAAATGACTTGAGACCTACAGTAGTTTGGCTTCATTGTATTGGCTATCACAGTTTCTTCATCGCCATCACCAGTGTTTTCATCTCTTCAGTGGAAGATGGAGCGACTTTTAAGTTACATGCTTCAGTACAGATGCCACTTGTTTCTTTTATGTGCTTTACAGCCGCGTTACTACAGTGTTATCTTGGCGGAGTGCTTGAATCCTGTTGACAGGTTTTCAGAAAATCCCCCTTCTGACCACAGTGCAGTACAGCGATAACTCTGCAAGCAACTTACTGACTGCAGTGAGCTATCCTTCTTGTAGCTGTCCCAGCCAGCATGTCCATGTGGGCCCATACAATTTGCCCTGTTTTTGCCCATGCCCGCTTAGCTCACTTACATCCCTTATTTGGCTCATACAGTCAGCCCACATGGGCTTCACATGTTACTGAAACCATGCGGCACACAGCATTTGCCCATTTCAAGCCCATACCCACTCAGTTTAACCCATCTGGGGCCCACATGGACATGCTGGCTGTGTTAGTACTGCACATGCTGTGTGTGGCACATTTTAATTCAAGGCTTCCTTGTCAAGTTGTGTGTTTGGAAATGCTCCTCTTCCATCTTTAAAGTTACTATAGGTTCATAAAGACCAATTTGTGTACCTGACACAAAAATATTCCATGTTATTGTTACTGGATTGCAGTTGTTTCTGTGAATCGCAGCAATCCATGTGCTTCTCTGATTGCTCCGATTTCTTCTTGAATCTATTTGTACAGTCAACAGCTTCTCCTCATTTTAGATGATTATTTTGTTTTTCACGGCACACTCAGTTGTTTTACCATTCAGTGGGTGTAACCGCTGCAACTTCCACCTGCAGAGACTGCATCTGTACTTCCACCTGGTGGTTGTTGGTGTGCACTGCAGGTGGTGATGAAGTCCACCCATCCCTGTTTTTTGTCATCGTGCAGCATTACCGCTAGAGCAACCGCAAAAAAAAAACAAAAAAAAACAAGTGACATCATCAATCATTAAGTCTATTCCATTTTGTTCTTAAAGATTTATTTTTGGGTATTGTTTGCCTTTGTACATTGCAGAGAGACCAATAGGAATCTGGGAAAGAGAGAGAGGGGGATGATATATGCAGCAGAGGTCCCCTGCTGGAGTTGAACCAGGGACACTGCAACTATATGGCGTGATACACCAACTTTATATCTCAGCCAAGTGTAAAAACCTTTTGAGAATAAGTCAACAGCAGGTAGATGGAGACACATACTGTACCAGCAAAACACAGAGCACAAAAAAGGTCTGCAAAACATTTGCTGGTTGTAAAGCTGAATAGCTCACAGTGATGATAGAAGATGAATATATCAGTCTCTTTGCAGCTGGACAGTCAGAAGACACTGTTTAGACTAATTTTAAGGAGTAAATCAAACTCAAAATAGGGGGTAAGTAAGTAAGGAGGGCATGCCCCGCCACCCCATACCCAGTGGAAATTACGCCCTTGGTGTCATGTGTTGCAAGTACATATGAAATGCCCAGATGGAAGAAGGAAAGTGAGAGAGTGCAGCCATTGCATTGCATAAGCCTGGCAAGCCAACAGTCACTAATGGATGAAATAAAAGTAAAATAAAATATAGCCTTGAGTCAGGTTCATGTCTAAAATTTGGCAGTACTGGCTGAGCTCAGTCCGGTCAGCTATTAAAGACGTGGGTATGGGCAGAACTCTACACTTCACTGTTTCATTACCTTTGTGATGGGATAAAATTGCACCAGGGAATGAAATTGAATTTGAACCAATCTATTTTGATCTACTCTCCAGGGTGATAACTGGAACTGTTTTCAAAGTATAGTACAAACAGTTCCATACGAGCTGAGCGTGGAGTGCTGGAAACCAAATACACTGAAGCTTTCTGACACTTTCTAATGAGTTTGAATTATTTTAAAATGCTTTTCTTTTACTGGTGGTGATTGCACTTGAAAAGTAATATTATATATTACAACATGGCACATTCTATTCCCCCTTTTTGACTCTTTCTCCTTGAAATAATACCTCCAAATATGTTTATCTGTATACTGTTGTATATTAATGCAACAGTGATAAAGAATCATTAGATATGAATCATCTGAAAACATCAACAAATAGGTAGGTGGTACAGAAGATGGGTGGGTCAGGTTATAAAAAGCCACAATTGTCTAAGATATCATGTGAGACTGTGTTGGCTGTTTCTGTTGTGAGGTCTTTACTTGCTGGATGTTGAACTCAGTGAGTATCTGTGTGTGTGTTTGCAGGACATCTCACGCTCGGGCCAAAGCAGAGGCTGCAGACCAGGCTGCACATTCAGCCAGTCAGGACTCAGATATTGCCAGAGCCGTGGCCAGAGAGCTCTCCCCTAGCTTCCATCAGCCAGGTACTGTAACAACGGCAACAGCACAATAACACAGAGTAGATCATTATACTGAAACACAACACAGTCTGCCTCTATCTGCTCTAATATTGCTTTATTTTGCTTGGGAATGAGATTTTTTTAGACATTTCTAGCCTGTGGGCTTCTTGTTTGACATCAGAGGGAAAAATATATGCTGACTTTGTAGAAATAATCACAGTGCTGCTAAAGAAGAGGTGAAAGTTAGTGATGTAATTTGCTTTTCTGAGGATGGATAGATGGATGCACAGGCATGATTAATGTTCCAATTGTTCATTTATATGAATATGTAAATGGAATAATTATCCATAGCTCACTGTAATTGTATAGTGCTAACAATCACTGTTTGTACACATCTACAACACACTTCAAACTGTTTATAATGATATTTACTGAAGACATGATTATATATGATTAAATATTATATCTATTATATTATAACTATACAGCTATTATGAATGCTTCTTTGGAGGACTACAACAAAAACATCAATAAACACTTCATATACAACTACACTATAACTAACTAGCTAACAGAAAAAGTTCAGATTAAGAGGTTCACACAGATTAAACATACAGTTACACATCCCAACCAGCATGTCCATGTGGGCCCCACATGGGTTAAATGCAGGCCATGTGGGTACTGAGTGGGCATGGCCTTGAACTGGGCACATTTTTAGGGTCCCACATGGTTTCAGTAATATTGTCCCCATATGTGTAACTCACCCCCACCTGAAACCCAGTCAGAACCCTCTTGAAGCCCATGTGGGCAAACACAGATGGGGCCACAGTGGAAACTGCAGACAAACCCACATGGGACCCATATTGCAGCCCAAATTTAATGAGGCCCACATGGACATGCTGGCTGGGATGTGACACTTTTCACAGCCGTTAAACAATCAAACTGTCAAATAACCAAAATGGTTGAAGGATTTAAATTTGAAAGCAGCTGTGTTAGTATTTAAACATGGTTATTCTCTGCAGCTACTACAGAGGTAGTACAGACTACATCTGTAGCCCTTTTTAAATGCCAGTGGAAAGTGGAACACACATTTCATGCCCTTTAGGTGGTGTAATTTTATCCAAGTGAAACAACAGTGTTGTACACCAATCCGACTGACATCAGCCCCATTAGACACTTTGTTGTTGCTTTTGCTTGCATGATAATTTTATATATATATATATATATATATACTTTGAATTGCAATTTACTTTTATTGTTTTTGCATAACACAAATCAGACTCAGAAATAGTTTGTCCAATCATTTCAGATCTCACAGCATATGTTTCATAACAGTGTTTAACCACAGGTGTAAAACTATTTTGAAATTGCTCAATAGGAGCTCCAACAGTTCCAAACACCTGCATGCACCTGGTGTACATTTGGCCATAAGTCAATGATAGTTTGTCCAAACATGCCCAGACTTGGTTGGTCTTTTAACTTCTGCTTGCAGTGATATTATTTTTGTTGTTTTTCATTTTTGGAAATTGTATTAAACGAGTTGTCTATAATTTCAGTGTTAGGTTCTTTTTACAAGCCGTCAAAGTTTTTTTCAACCCACCTTTGCATTCTCTAAAACTACCAGTTGATAGTAGGATGTAGAATATAATTCAATCACAACTAGAGCAGACTAAAAAAGACTTGTAGTAGTAAAAAGTCACACCTCATTGTGCACTGTGTGTACCTGCGTTAACACTGAGGCTGGTGTCAGCTGTGCACTACTTCTGATGTGAGGCTCCATCAGTGACCTTGGGCATTCTGGAAATGCATGGAAGTCTTTGACAGCTCTCTGAACAAGAGGCTGAGGGCCGGCATTGAAACCTCAGACAAATGCCTCCACAGTGAAATCATGGATTCAGGTTGACGCTGTGTCTACACAGCAAAGAGCAGCAGTGAGTGCTCTGTCTGTAAGTCGACACATGAGGCGTTCAGACACAGTGTTTAGTGTCAGAGTGCTTGACTGACTGTACTTAAGCACATCAAACAGAAAGGGAAATAGACTTGAAGTCTGCAGTTATGCACCTGTAGCTTAAGTGAAAGAGGAGCCTTTTTGCTGCCTTTGTAGACAGCTGTAGTAATTAAAACAGTAGAGCATGTTTGGTCAGATGTGTGTGAGATAGATGCTCCTAAAATCTGCCAGTTTGGGTCTGGTTTAATAAAGCTTACCTAACATAGTTCAGCAATAAGGCTTGCTCGATGCACGGGGCAAGTAAAAGTCCACGAAAGGCTAGTAAATCTAACAAAGCCTCCTTCTCTTGCACACATCTGAGAATATTGGCACATGCAGTTGGCTGATAAAAGATTGACTAAGTTAGTAGTGTGATGCATGAAACAAACAATACTCACAAAAACGAGAAACATTCAAAGAGGGTAAACAGGAATCTTGGACGAGAAGAAATGAACCTAAACATGTATTGGATTCTATTTTCATTATTTGAGAGAAACTGGGCTGATCAAAGAAAATAGTGTTCAGTGACATATAAGGGAGGGATCATATCTTTTTGTTACTTAAATAAAGATTAAGCATGACAATTAACTTTAGCCCTTGTTATTTCATTACCACTAATAAATAAAACTATTTGTATAAGGCCAAGTGAAATTTGACGTCAGGCAAGTAGATTTCTGCCCCACTTGAAAAAAACAACAAAAATGCATGATAGCGTGTACCAGCATGTGCCAAATATCAATGGGCTTTGAGTTTGTTGTTTATTTAACATTTAATATTTAGCATTTTGTACCAGTTGGCTCACAGCTGCTATGTGAGGGATCAATCAATCAATCTTTATTTATATAGCGCCAAATCACATTGCAGGTCTAAACCATGCTCTTCAAATCACTGGTCACTGGTAAAGTCACAGCATAAGACTATGAGAGCACTTCATCAGTGATTGCCATCTCACAGCTGTAATCACTGGCAGGAGTTCTTCTCATTAGAGAGGCAAGTGTGTGCTTTGCAGAGCGAATAGATTCAAAGAGACAGTGTGGACTTGACATCACTGCAGCTGAGACAAAAGTACAAAAAACGTGATTGTCCAGTCTATGAGAGTAATGCTTCCTTTACCATCTTACAGCTGAATGGGGTCTGGAGATAGAGGAAGCTGAACATAAATCCACTGTGTTGGCACCAAATCCACTGTTCAGTTTGCAGTAAATGGTGATTATGACTAATGCTGACTAAGTCAGAAGGTCAGGATGATAATAATCGTCTGTACAAAATGTTCACTTTGTCAGGATACACATATCCTGAAAGATAAAAACAGGTGATTGAGTCATCTGTTGCCTAAAAAAAAACAGGACAGGATGTCACTGAGGCTGATAAAGATCATTGCAAGGTTTAAAATGTTGGAATCTAGTTTCCTCCTCATGTTACCCAATATATACATTAAAAGGTCTGCAAATATTGATTATTTCATAATCATGTATTTTAACATTTATTTTAAAGGACATTCAATTTCAACCTAACATGCTGTATTTTCCATAAATGTATGCATTGTGGCTCTATGGATCATGCTCATTTGTCACTCACCAGTTTCATAGGTAGAAATTCAAGGATTTTAGTTTCAGTCATTTAATTCAGGGCTATTCACCTGTCAACCATGTTTAACTTGGCTTAGTCATTTTTATGTAAAGCTTAAAGTCCGTGTAAAGTAAGAATAAATATATGTTCTGAGTTTGATATACCACAGAAAAGTGTGTTGTTAACCACCCTGCCAAATTTGAATGATTAAAAAAATCGCCAAATATATGAAATTAATTTTCAAAGTTGTGTAAAAATCAGCCTCTTTCTCTGCTACCAAACGCTGTGGGAGTGCCCGCCGAGTTCACTGAAACCCCGCCCCCTACCAAGTGTCACCTGTCAATCAAAGTCACCACCTCTACCAGAAACATGGACGCTACGTCTGAGAGCTTTCTGCCGCTAGCTCGGCTGCTAGCACGGCGGGTAGCTCAGTGGCTAGATCAGTGACTAACTCAGCGGCTAACTCGACAACTAACTCAGCTAACTGGCTAACTGTAGACTGTAGTAGTAGTAGTGTGTGCTGAATTTGTATTTATACCTCTACAGCAGCAGGAGCGGGTTTATGCTAATAAACTAGGTTTTAAGGACAGGGAGGGGCTTAGCCCCCAGGAGATGCACAGGATGTGAGCGAACGTTTAATTTCACAAAGACTTTTTCTCTCTCTTGGCCATCTCCACTTTCCAATCATTACTCTCCTAAATAAAAGCTCAAGTTAAATACGTCTTATATGGTGCACTTGGACTGAAATGTTTCATATTTCATATTCATATCGAGTTCCATAAAATTCCAAAACTGTCTACATCACAGATGACTCTATCCTGTGAAATTCTTTAGACTCACCTTTCCAGTACTCACTCTCTCTGCTCCTCTGCCCTGACTTCTACAGGTCAATAGGAGTGGTGGAGTGATTATTATTAATGTATTATTTTTATTATTATTACTATTATTATTATCCAATGATAAAAATCATACATGAATGTGCTCAGCTCTTATTTCACTGTGTGCATCGATGCGTAAAGTGAGAAACACAGCTGATACTCCAGAAGGAAGTCACCCCATAAAATTCCAAGACTGTCACAAATGACTCTATCCTGTGAAATCCTTTAGACTGCTCCTCTGGTAGTGGAGTGATTATTATTAATGTATTATTATTATTATTATTATCATCATCATCATTCTTATTGTCATCATTATTATTATTATTATCCACATAATCATACGTGAATGAGCTCAGCTCCTGTTTCACTGTGTGCATCTGATGCTGGAGCTGATGCTCCAGAAGGAAGTCACCCCAAAGACAGTATATGGTAAAAAAGAGTGCACACCTAACTCTATAAACAACCAGGACCTTCACAGTGCATTTCAGACTAACTAGCTAGCTAAGTAGCAGCGTTCTTTTAGAGCTGAAATGTAACTTTTGACCGCAAAAGATCGTCTATACAGCACGCATCTCACGCTGCCTCCTGTACAGGGGGCTCTCTTATACAGAGTGTGCAAGCCAGGTTTTTATTTAGGTTTTTAAGCCAGTCTACAGTAGCTGCACCGGAACAACAGACAACCCTGGCAACCCACAATTCCGGCCGCTAATTGGCTGGTACAGTGTACACAGAACGTCATTGTCGAACCCGTCAAAAAATTTTAAAATGATTGATTCAGACTAAATTTTTTTTTTTATGGAAAAGCAATACTTTCATTCTGTACCCCTCAAAACGCCCCATGGCTGTATTATTTAAAAAAAAATATAGCTTTTAATAAATATTCTACATATTCAACCTTTAATAATGACTGGTTATATGATTATTTATTTAAACTCATATTCTGGCCACATTATATTGAATTTGTCAGCACTTTTTTGTAAAAAAACAAAAACAAAAAAAAGTTTTTTTTTAAATAAATGAACATAAAATTATCTAGTGGGGCTTAAGACCTAATGACGCCACTGCCGCTGCGTTATTTTCAGACCCGCCCACTAAATCCTGAACACAGAAATGTTGAAACACAGTGTGTGAAGCCTAGCTCCACAATTCAAATCTAAATGGTTGAAATGTTTTTTACACCTTTTTTAGAAATACATTTATGACCAATTTATGTGTTTAGAAGAAAATGTCTGAATTCACTTTACACAGTCTTGAATTTCTTAACCTTCTTGTCATTCCAGGTCCTGACTACATCCGTCAGAAGTATAATGAGCCAGTAGAGGTGAAGGAGATTCCTGACGACGAGAAAAAGGAGAAATCTCCATCAAGAAGCCCACATTTCTACCGGAAAGGCACAACGCCAAACCAGTCTCCATCTGAGAGTCCAAATCCCAGCCCCTCTCCTTCACCCACTGCTGTACAAAAGGCCTTCTTCGGCAGTAAAACTGCTGCCAGTGATGCTCCCCTAAAGCCTGCTGGGAAAGAAAACTTAAATCCAACAGCTGAGTCTATAACTACAGGTAATACTCTTGGATTATTGTTAATCTCACCAGCATCGTCTTTATAACATGGAACATCCTTCATCACCAACTATGAGTGTTCAGTGTATTTATTTATTTTTATACCATATTGGCCTGAATCTAAAACAGTTTTATTCTGGAAATTAGTTGAAAAAGTGGAGGTCATCTTATATTTGAAGATTTGACCATTTAGACCACTGTCACAGATGATATGGAGCTGAAAAAGACAAAGTTGAACTTCCAAACAAAACATTTTTGACCGCTTTAAACTATACTATGATATATTTTTGAATAGTGTTATAATCAGGTCCAACTTATATTTGGGCCAATATGGTAATTTAATTTATGTGAAACATATTTAGAGTAGATCTATGTGCTTTTATATATATGGTCTTTGTTTAGAGTTTTTGAGTTTGTCTCTTGCTGCAAGCTTCTGTTTTAAGCTTCTGTTTTAAATCTTAACTGGGTGAGAATAAATGGAACAAAACCTAGAGAGTAAGACTGCTTTGATGGTTGGGCTAATGAAGCTTTCAGTAGCAGTAGTTCTGGAAGAAACATTGTGAGGAGTGGCAGTGATGGTAGCAGCACCATGGCGAGCAGGAGAAGTGGTTTTTAGTGGCAACACAATGAGCAACCACAGTGATTTTAGCATCAACATGTTGAGCAACAGCAGTGACTCTAGCATTAGCAGCAGTGGGGATTTTAGTGGCAGTAGTTGTAACAGCAAGAATCAACATTTTAGTAGCAACACAGGACAGATCTATAGGCATGCACTCTCCACCAGGGTTATTATAGTTTGTATTCTTATTATTATTTTGATTTTTTATTTCAGTTTAGTTTTAGTTAGTTTTAAAAGTGATTATGTAGTTTTAGTTTAGTTTTTATTTTGAGGAATTGACTAGTTTTAATTTGGTGTTAGTCTTAGTTTTTTTAATAGGTGGAAAGCCTTGATTAGTAGAAGCTGAAAATGATATAATAATGCTGACACTGAGGCTACTGGTACTAGCATACAAACTTCAGTTTAGTTTTAGTTAGTTTTGCATTGTTCATTGTAGTTTTTATTTAGTTTTCGTTTTTTACAAAATTAACTTAAAAAAAAAAAAAAATTCCGTTAACTAAATGATTTTTTCACTGCTGGTTTTAGTTTTAGTTCATTATATAACCCTAGTCCCCACCCCATTTCTTTGCTTTTGATCTGATTATGAGATCAATTCCTATTTTGACAAGTGATTGGTCAACGCACAATGCCTCCTGCATCAACATCATCATCGCCTGGAAACTGGTGTGTGATGTGAACATATTATGAACACAGTGATGCTACCATTCTAACAGTTAAGCACAGTGTTTTTAACAGCACCTGAGCAAAATGAACAGACAGAAACTATGCTGAGAGTTTTCTGCCATGTTTTGTTGCAATTAATGTGCCAGCTTCTCTGACCTCTCCTCTGCTCTCTGTGTTTGACCGAGTAAGGAGCTCGCACACACACACACAGAGCAGCACAGAGTGGACAGCAGAGAGGCCGGTGGAGACACTGAACCAGGTGAAGTGAAGATAACATTTTACTCAAGTTGACGACAATTATGCTCATTTCACAATCAACACACAATCAAGCAAGCACAATCAAACCTTCTCAAGTAAAAAGCCATTAAAACAAGATATCATTGAAATTTGGCAAATTCTTGTAAATGTAGCTTCTTGCTGAGACGTACCAGCCCCTCCTCCCTCTACCAGCAGTACCCGCAGGCAGTGAATCACATCAACAACTGAGGGAGGAGGACAGAATAAATGACTGAGAGTGACAGATGTCTGTGTTCTTCATTCTATCTAAAATTCACTCAAATTTAGATGTCAGGAATATTATTTGTTTTACTGACATGCTAGATTTGTTTCCAGTGAGATATTATTGAGTTTGACTTTGCTGTTGTAAACATTACTTCTGCTGCTCTAGAAACAATTAATTTTATTTAAAATATAAATTAATTGTAATCCTGTTCTTTATTTTAATGTATTCCTTTTTTTAAATAATAATTTAAAACACGGGTACTGGTGTTATTAGTAATGAAAAAGAACCCATAATGAAATTGATAAATAACTGAACCAACCGACATGGTGAGCAGCAGCAGTAGTTTCAGTAATAACACAGCAAGAAACAACAGTAGTTTCGGTAGTAACAATGTTGAGCAGCAGCAGTAGTTTCAGTAATAACACAATAAGAAACAACAGTAGTTTTAGTAGTTACATGGTGAACAGCAGCAGAGTTTTAATAGCAATACAGTGAGCAGCAGAAGTAGTTTTACGAGTAACGTGGTGAGCAGTAGCAGTAGTTTTACTAGAAACACAGTGAGCAGTAGCAGTAGTTTTACTAGTAACACAGTGAGCAGCAGCAGTAGTTTTACTAGTAACACAGTGAGCAGCAGCAGTAGTTTTAGTAGTAACACAGTGAGCAGCCGCAGTAGTTTTACTAGTAACACAGTGAGCAGCAGCAGTAGTTTTAGTAGTAACAGTGAGCAGCAGCAGCAGTAGTTTCAGCAGTGACACAGTGAGCAGCAGCAGTAGTTTTAGTAGTAACGCAGTGAGCAGCAGCAGTAGTTTTACTAGTAACAGTGAGCAGCAGCAGCAGTAGTTTTACTAGTAACAGTGAGCAGCAGCAGCAGTACTTTCAGCAGTGACACAGTGAGCAGCAGCAATAGTTTTAAAAGTGACACAGTGAGCAGCAGTAGTTTTAAAAGTGACATAGTGAGCAGTAGTTTTATAGTAGTGACACAGTGAGCAGCAGCAGTAGTTTTTATACGAACATGATGAGAAGCAGATGTAGTTGTAGTAGCAACAAGGAGGCAGCAGTAGTTTTAGAAGTAAAGTGGTGAACAGCAGCAGTAGTTTTAATAGTAACACAATAAAAAACAGCAGTAGTTTTAGTGGTAGCACAGTGGGCAGCAACCATCGTTTTAGTGGCAACATGGTGAGCAGAAGCAGTAATTTAATTAGTAACATGGTGAGCAGCAGCAGTAGTTTTAGCAGTAACACAGTGAGAAGCAGCAAAAGGTTTAGTAGTAACATGGTGAGCACCAGCAGTAGTTTTAAGTTACCGGGTCACTGACTGAGTGATAAAGTTATCGTTGATGCCCTAACTTCACTGGTCACCTTGGTCGGGTGTTGCCACGTATCGCCACTTCCTGCATGTGTTGTTTCAAATTAGGTCTCGTGTTAGGGTACTGAATGTGTAACATGTGGAGTGTATTGTGTGTGTTCAGTGGCTTGACTCATGAGACAGGCATCTTAGCTATGAAAGTGCTTGCTTTTCACTGCACAATGTGTCAGTTCATCGTATCTGTCACTCTCTGTTAGTATGGGTATTATTAATTGAAGCTCTCCATTACAAACCATGTCAGTGTTTTAATAGAGCACATTGGGGCACATTTCACAGGTGGCGTTCCTTAAGTGCAATGGGTCATAATTAACTAGGGTTAGAAATGGATTGCGATTTATACAGCTGATATGATCAATTACTATCAAGGGGATCCAGGTAGAATGTATGTATCTGTTCATTGGTTGATATTTCTCTTCTCCTTTCTTCTACTCAGCAGGCATAACAAAGGCAGCATCAAAACTTTCTCTCAGACAGGAAGTAAAGCAACATGAACCACCTCAAGCAGTCAAACCAGCTGTTACCACAACAATCAGCAGTTACCCCAGCAACGGTCAGATCCACTCTCAGTACCATGGTTACTATGTCAAGGCAGATGTCAAGAGTCCGCCACCTGAAGAACCGAGCGGTGCAGAGTACGACTTTCACCCATCAAGCCTTGCACGTTTGCCGCCACCTGCCAAACCGATTCTGGCACCAGCACAAAAAGCCTTGCCACCGCCTAGCCCTTCACCAGTTCCTCCAAAAGAGAGTACCAAAGCACCAGAACCCTCCAAGCCCAAAAGACAGGAGTCACACAAAACAAAGAGCCTTGCAGAAACCAAGAAAGCTAGTTTGGATATTCCCTCTGAAATTGTAGAAGAGGAGTCGGTGAGTTATGTCAAGTTAACATTTTCATTTGAATGCCACAAACTTGGTAATAACAGTAGTCTCTACCCATACTGTATGTTTGAGGGTAAAAAGGATTAGGATTTCATTTCTTTTTCACTGCGTCTTGTCTTTTCACTAAGCTAGGATATGTCTCTCTTTAGCTTCGAGATGCTAACATATGTTCACTGCTGTTTTGTGCTGGTTGCTAGGCAGCACTAATTTATAAAAGCTTTATATGTCTGAAAGAGCTGCCTATAGGGATCAAATATACAGTAAAGTTGCATTCCATAACCTTATATCCAACATTTACTTCTCTGTGTTTCCACAGGGTCCTAACTCTATCTTGGTGGCTCTTGTGATGTTGTTGAATGTTGGTCTAGCAATCATTTTTGTCCATTTCCTCACTTGACCAAATCTTAACTCAGGTAAGAATTTATTGTCTGAAGCCACTGAGTTGGTGAACATGTCTTTATTTAATTTAAATGTCTGAAACTTTTAACCCATGTTGTTTTTCGAATACATCTGCGTTTATTTTATTAACAATCTCTCCGCTATTGACACACTGTACTGACCATACGCCTTCACATGGCACAATGATTCTACTCCTGAGGATTCTCCCTGCGTTGGCAATTTAGCAGTGTTGTACTAAATATACCAAGGACTTTTTAAATAATCCAACAGGGGACATGGATTAATACCCCATTCAGACTCCCACAGAGACACAGGTTGAACCTGCATTGGCCATACATTTTGAATCATGAGCTAAACTGGCTTTGTGACCCATGTTTCTGTTGAACATGGTGTGTTCAGTACATTGGAATTTTAGGCCAAAATGGCAGTCTAGTGGTACATGCAGGGTCTCTGCAGATCCTTAAAACGTCATACAATGTCTTAAAATATTCCTTAGTAATTCAAAGTCTAAAATTGTTTTTAAATACCTTAAAGGCTGTATTAAATTTGATTTGTATAAAAACAAAGAAGATACATATTGTAACATTTCCAAAAAGGGGAAGAAGACCTGGAATAAACCTATATAATGATATGTGACAAAGACCTGAAAATGTGTTATTCATATCATTATGTCTATATCAAGGTTTGCAGAGGTGCTGGAAATCCTTAAAAACACTTGAATTTTAATGTGGAAGAAGTTACCCTTTTGTGGTGGAAAGACTAAAACCTCACAACCCTCCATGGTTGTTACACACGTTACATTAATGTAGCATAACATAATCTACCATTTACACATCAGTGGTCTTTGAACTGACATCATGCATTACATTATTGCAACTTGTATTACTATTATTATAAATAATGCATACTGCATATTGTTTACTCCTGGCCAATATTCTGTATATTTGTTCAACTCTCTTCCATTTAATATTTAACATGTAGCTGCTCCTCTTTGCAGAATCATTTTATATTATTATTTTTATATCTTACACTTTCTTCTATAATACGTATATATTTTAAATATATATATTATTTAGGATTGCTTGATTTAGTGTACATTTATGACTGTACATTTTTGACAGCTATGCACCAAGTCAAGTTCCTCATATGTTATCTGATTCTTTGGAAGCCTTTTTATCAATGCAGGATGTGTTGATTCATTGACAAGAGCACAACATTGAGCAAGCTCTGCCAAAATGAATGAAATCAGTCAAATAAAAAGGGGAGCTTACAAGTAAACCAGAAAACTGACCAGGCTTCTTATTAACATATAATAAAATATTATTATAAAACAGGAAAATCATGGGCCAAGGCCTGCCTATAATATAAACATGTTTCAAATAAAAGCCTGGGTTTCTCTGCAGCAGTGAATAAATGCTCTGGACAATATTTAAGAATTTATTGTGAACAAAAAAAAGAAAAAAATCTACAATCTCACATCATATAATATGTTTGTTGGAATTTTATTTCACTAACAAGTTTAGTTGATTAGAAATCAGGTTTTGTGCATTTTTTTAAAGAATTGTGTTGCTGGTATAAATGTGCATATGTGCACTTTAGTCATTGCAAACAGTCGCTCAATGCCATTAAATATAATAAATGAATTCTTCCTTTAATCTGCAACTTTTCTGACCCTGCAGTGGACTCTTCCAAACTAGTCGCCCCAGCCGCTAACTCTCCATCAGCCTAAGGGGCCTTTAAAAAAAATGGCGCCAGTCAGAACGGCAGACATGGGCAAAACGGAGGACTGAAAATAGATGAGTGAAGAAGGAGGAAGAGGAGAAGAAGTGGAGGAGAAAACATATGGCGAAGAGAGAGAGAGAGAGGGAGAGAGGGGAAAAAAGCAGAGAGAGAGAAAGATGAAACCTCCACCACCACCACCAACACCCCCACCCCTTTCTGGATGGACTGAATGTCTTTGGTGCTCGAGTCCAACCTGATTGGACTGGCGATGATTTGTGACTCCACTCTAAGTGTAGTGAAAGCTGAAGCAAGCAGTCGCTGGTGCCCTGAGCCTCGACTATGGATTCTCTATCAGGGTTAGAAATAACAGGAGGCCTGGAGAGCAGGGTGAATGTGAGTGAGTGCGTGACGTGGCATCCATACTGCCTATGAGTGCCTCAAATGTGTGTGCTTGCCTGTCTGTAAAGCTCCATTTCCATCCAACTGTTCAGCAAATTTGGAAGTTTTTTGAAATGCTGCAATAAAAAAGTTTGTGCCTCGTCAAGCTGAGTTGAAGAGAATTTGTTTCCTAAATGAACAGAGAGCATCTTTACACTCTTGATTAGTATTGGAAAAGAAATTATGTTTCAGTTAGTGTTGGTCATAAGCCACACTTTCATCCACTAAACTACCATTAAATAGGCATCTTACCCTTTGTAAAGACAATTTCGAACACATTTGGAAGATATGGTGGTTGTATTTGTTACATAAAACATTTCTAAAAGCCATTTTGTAACTGCAGTGCAATTGAATCCAACCAGGTCAAGCCTTTATTACTAATTTCGATTATTAGTCAATCAATACATTTTCATCTGTTGCATACAGTACAATTTTTTGCAATGTTTGTGAAAATGTTGCTACTTCTACTCAACTTTTCTCTTACATAAAACTCCACATAAAAGTACTTGGATGGAAACCAAGGTTGTGCATATCAGTATATTTTACATTTATGTGTCTGCTTCTGCTGTGTGTGTATATGTGTGTGTGTGTGTGTGTGTGTGTGTGTTTGTGTGTGTGTGTGTGTGGGTGGGTGGGCGGGTGGTGGACTGGATATGTTCGGAGATGCACTTTGAGCTGATGGAAGCTGACAGCTGCCTTACCATTTTACAGAGTGACGTGGTGGTGGGTGAGAAGGGCCCGGGCAGGAATGTGAAGCGCTCGGCTGATTCTCACTCTGCCGGGTCCTGGGAGAGTGGCTCTATTTCTATCAGTCTATCGATCTGTTCATATCTGTTTTTATCTGCTTCTGTGGGTCTCAGCTCCTGCAGTTTCATATACCACATCAGGTGCACATTAGACAATCAGACAATCAGGTTTTATTCCAAAATGAAAGGATAAAGTGTCATTTGGAAAACAAAACCACAACCTCATTGCAGCTTTGCAAAAAATATCAACAGTATTCCGTAGTGCATTTCCAACTTGAAGCCTGTTTTTAAGAGCAGGTGTCAAAGTTGTCATTTTGGAACAAAATTCCTGATTTCATGAATGAAAGGTTCTTCTTGACTTGATCACTGCTTGTATCTGCCTTCACTGAAACTTAGTACTTGTATGTTACTCTACTTTTATTTGTGTTTCCGACTGTCCAAATTACTGTTGGGTTTAATTTAACATTGGCTCATGTATACTGTTTATAATAGAGTAAGGACTATGATAGTTGTATATACTAGTGGTAAACAGCAGGAGGAATACACCAGTGTTAGCCTGTGAGGATCATATTATATCATTGGAGCTCTTACTGTTGGTTCTTCCTGTTTGTCTGATTCAGTTGATGATATTTTCTTTCCTCTTGTATATGGGAAAGATTTATTTGTATTGACACATGGAGCTTACCCTAGTTTATTTCATTTACATACACTCCCGATTTTGTAAAGTGGCCTGTAGCTGCCCTGTAGCACCCCAAGTCCCTCCTAGCTCAGTTTAAACATGATGGGAAACTCTAATTTGTTAGCTAGCGCTGGAACTTTTGACTATTTTCATTATTGAGTCTTTTACCTATTTGTCCAACAATTAAGTAATTGGATAATAAAAAACACAAGTAACGATAAGAGAAAACACCACCATAAAAAAGGAACCTTCAAGAATGTGGATCAAATAGCTACAGCATTTGATATTTGTGGCATAAGAAGAGCAAGTATTAGCATGTAGCACTTCTATTCAACTGGCTATAATGGCAGGTCCAGTTTTCAAGTAGTTTACCACTAGCTAACTTGTAAGAAACTAGCTCTCACTTAGGCTAATGCCTTTGTAGCACCTATGCTAGCCACAGCTAAATACCAGACATTTCCAGCTAGCATGGCAGCGCAGCTAGCTCCCTAAAATTAAGAACTTTGATAGTTTTCAGTGTTCCTGTCTCTTCCATTTGCTTTTGACCTTTTTTTCTTCCATTCTGAAATTTCAGAGTCAGTAGGCCTACTCAGTATGTTGTGCAACAGTCACAGTATGACAGTAATTAGGAAGTTAATGATTTTGTCCCTTTGTCAGAACATCAGCAGTGAGCTGGGAGGAAATGTATGACCTTATGGGTGTATATATGAGAATTTATTTTTAACCAGATGTCAATTCATAATGGGAAATACTGTGTGGATGTGAAGTCAATGACATTGTGACTTTTGTTGTTTCCACAGTTTTCCTGCTATGACTGGAAGTTTTACAAGTTTATTATTGCATAGTTAGTCAAAGACAGTTGAAAATGATAAAAACTAATATTATATGTGGATGACAGTCATAATGTAATATTGAATGTGTGAATTGGCACCAAATCGTACCTATTTTGCATCACTAGGATTCGTATGTGTGGTCAATCAGATGTGAGTACTGAAAAATGTCACCTTCAAATGTTGAGTCAGTTTTGGCTTGAATCAGGACAGGTTGATACGTGGTACAGGACACTCCCTTATCACAATATAAAAACACAGAATCAATTAAATCAATCTGTTTTGTATAATATGTAATGGAGCTGCGCTCACTGTAATATGAGGTCTCACACTAAAGCTGATAGAATTACCCAAAATACCATGGTGACAAACTACTGCACTAGTAAAATGAATACTGAAAGTTACTGACTTATAGAGTGTTGAATGTGTCATACAGTGTACAGTGACAGTCACCTTTACAGATGTCTGTGAAATGTACTAGTACACCAAAACGTATCATCCATGTATACGTTTTCACTCGTATTCTGTATTTTATATATATATAATACTACATCTTTGAATACGCAGCACACTTAGAAACAACTGTGTAGTTACGTTGACAATTTCAGTCCAAGAAAACAAGTGTCTTTTCTCTCCTCTGCTGGGAGCTGATGTCTACATTTCTGGAGTTCTGCAGTCCAGTTGATTATTTTAGTTGCAGGCCTACCACAGTATGACTTTCTGGCCGTTGTGGGAAACGTAGAGATGTTCAAAGCTAAAGTTTTGTGGTACCACTGATTGTATATTTTTGTATTTTTCTGTTTATTTTAGCATCACAAAACTACCTGTAAATGAATACTGCATCAAAGATCGTTGATCTGATGGTTTCTACTTTGTTCTTATTCAATGTCAGCAGAATTTATCTTAGGGAATTTGTCACAAACAGAAGTTATAATGTAGTATTAGAAACTGCACATAGAAATGTAATATTAAATGTCCAAAAATTTAAGTGACAAGGTGCAATGAAAAAAGTTATTGGAAGAATGAGCTTAAATTGTTGCTGCAGTATTTCACTATTACAGCAACTTCACTGCAAAACACACTGCAATAATACAGAATCTATATCATTTATACTTATTCTGTTTTTATGTTTTAACGTGAAAACCTTAAATTTGCATTTGGAGGTTTAACTACTAAAATCATTTGTTGTGCTTCTAAAGTTAGCTGATACATCTGGATTATGATTGTAATTATTCATCATTAATTGTCTGTTTGTTGTTTAAGTATTTTTTTTATGTATTATTAGAAATGAATTTTAACCAGCTGCTCATATGATGGATTGATACCTGTTCTGGGTAATAATGGCCTCATGATTAATCTTGCTATTCATTATTGTTCAATATTATGTACGTTACAACAAGAAAGCCAAATTATGGATCTGAACTTTCCAAATAATGTCAAGGAAATACAAATCTAAGAAGTTACATTGATGATTTGATAATTACAGACAGAAAAAAAGAGAAAATTGTTTCATGATGGGAAAATCTTTTATTTCCAAAATATCTGTCAGAATCAGATACGTACCACAATCTAGTTGTCATTGCTTATTGCAACACATTTCTTAGTGAAATACACATTTTTGATTTTTTTCTGAATTCTGTAGATAAATTAGGTGGTTTATATCATTGGCATTTAGATCTAGATACATTTTTTGCATGGTGTTGGACGATGTTTGTTCTGTTCGGATTTGGCCGGGCTGAAGGAAAGACCTGGATTGTAACTGGTGGGTGGGTGTGCATTATTTTTAGATAACTACACAGCTCTGATGTTCTGCCATCATCAGCATTTAACATTTATACTCATAGATGGAACGCCTTTGCTTGTGTGTTGCAATCCTGGCGTAACCTTTGTTCCAGATCAAGACATGTTTGTTTTCAGTAGTGTATGCCCTAAAATATGATTCAACACTTTTTATTGTTTTTTTTAATTTATTTTTTCATTCAAAGCTGTTCCTGTGTGAATGGTGGTTTCAAAATTAAGTAAGGCCTTATAGAAACCAACCACAGCAAACACGCATGGTGACATGTTGAATATATTTGGATGAAAGGTTGAGACGGGAATATTTGAACTCATAATTAAGTTTACTTTAGGGGAAGTAAAAGCATTGTCTTAAATATTGTTTCCACCCTCATCGTTGGATTTAGTGTATCTTATTTTTTCTTTTGTTATGAGTGTGGTGCCTAGTTTAGCATGCAGATATCAGCTGGTTTGTGAGTAGTTTTGTTAGATTGGATGTCAAAGTACAATATTGTATAAAGTGTGTGTATTCAGTCGCATCAGCTATGAGTAACTGTTTGGAATGGTTTGTAGAAGTTAAAGGAAAAGTCATTGTGTTAAACTTTTTTTTTTTTTTGTTGTATCTCATTTGTTTGTTACTTAAGTCCCAACAAGGCTGCAGTAAAGCGCTTACAGTGCATTTTTAAGATTCATTGTTAACTTAATGATAAGCTCCATTCCCGTTTGTTTAAAAAGGATCCCACTGAAACTCATCAGAAACACCACTGACAGGCGTTTTCTTCATTCCATTACTGGGGATTTATTGTTGTCCACTATTTCCAGGGAAATTGCTTATTTCTTCTTAGATAATAACACAGATAACTGATATGTAGTGTTTGATTGGGATGTTCTGCAGATAAAATGGAAATTACTTGCTGTAAACTGGATATAGTGACAATGGTGGCAAGCTGGAATGAAGAAACTGTAAACCTGCAGTTTGTACAGGTGTGACATGCTGTCTTTCACACTTTTAATTCAATACCCAGTAGATACTGGATCTGGAGTTTTGAAGTTCAAAACACAGTCTCATGGATCCAAAAGTAGAGTGGATACTTCAAGCTGGTATTCACGGTCTTCAAATACTAAAGAGTTCAAACGAAAACCTTAAACTGAGTTAGTAGTTTTTGTTTCTATAGATTGAACCTGGCCCGCTCAACAGTGAAGGAAAAAGACTGTCTTGACAGGGACTTTGAAAAACGTATCTTTTGTAGTTGTAATTTGAACAGAAACTGAGAGATTCATGGTGACACGACTGACAGAAGCTTCTAGATATGAAGACTGTCTGTCTTTGACTATGTGAAGATTGGGCGTTTAAGCTGTTCAAGTGTCCAACAGGACATTAAGGCTCCTCTCAAGACAGAGTGACCCATCCACCCTCAGTATACAATCATAGTAAAATTTGACCTCATCTCTTTATCATCTGATATGTGATAAACTATAAAGAAGACCCTTTTGATATAATGGAAAAGCCAAGTTTCAGTTATCACCAGAAAATGACCTTTCAAAGAATGAATGAAATGAAGAAGCCTTTCAGTGGGAGGTGGTGTGTAGCTAATGCTAATCATCTGTGTGTGTTTAAGAAAATGAGTGAAGGAGTGTTTAATTTTGCTTTTCCTTTATGTGTCTTCTCAAATGGATTACAGTTCATGGAAATCACAGGGTTTTGAGATAAGGTGCAGACTTGATGAACAGAAGAAGAGTCTGTGAGCTGATCTTGGGTGGATTTTGTGTTGGAATCCTTTTTACTTGAATTTGTTGGTATTGATGGTGATGGTGTAGTACTGTATGGCTGACCGTCATCAATGCTCCAATATCTACAGTGGTCTGGCTGTCAGGGAGCATATGTACTGTACGTATGTTTAGTAGGAGGTGAAATGACAGCTCTACACTGTGTGCTACGTAGGCTATATGATGGTAAACATGAATGATAAAGCGCTATTGAGATTGGTAGAAGATCACTCTGGTTTTGAGATACTAAGTGGCACTGAAGCAGCATTATGGCTTTAAAGCACATAGACCACATGAAACTTGCATTAGACCCACTCTACAGCAAATAAATCAAAGTTCATCACAAAATCACACAGTTCTTGCCGTCCCATCGCACTGTGATACACTGTTGGGTAGTGGCAAGATGTCTTAAGAGACCTAGAAAGTCACAATGATAGTCCACAATGGAGGAAGGTAGCATATCTTATTAGCAGTTTTGCTCTGTCCACTTTTACTCAAGTGCTGTATTAGAGAAAAAAGTGCTCCACAAAAGAGGCAGGGTCTGAGTTAAGAGAGTTGATGGTAAACTGTGTAAACTTCTTGTGCCAGAAAGCTGTTGTGACCGGCTGGAGCTAGCATGTTGCTGGCTGGTTAGCATGTTAGCAGGTATCTTGCCAGTTGCTGCAGATTGGCCACTAACCCTTGAGTATTCCCTGCATCACCACTTATTTCACAAAGACCAATTCATTTTGCCATACCATCTCTGGTGTGACGAAGCCTTTGGTACCATAGGCAAAAAGCAGTGCTATATGTAGGTGAAGTAAAATGTTTTACAAACTAAGTTTTCCAATCAATGGCCTCCAGTGGATTGGCATCTCATTCATTTCAATCACTGTGGGCTCTTAAAGGGAAAACATAGTGTTGTCCAAAAAGTGGAACGTGGCTTAACTATAATGATAAAATACGATTTAATCAAACAGTAAGATGCAGTGGCTAGCTGAATATGTGCAGGAGCAGATTCCTAATGAGAATTTTGCTATGGAAAATAAAAAGATTCTCTTAGATGTAAAATCCTTTAAGCGTTCCTCAAATGAACATGAACACGCCCACACTAACAGGCTCTCTTATTTTCAGCCTACTTTTTAAGAAGATGTGTTTGGTCCAACCTCAGGCCTTCATCAGTGCAGTGGATCATCGCCCTGAAGAAGGCGAGGAAGGCCTATGGTGGGTGTAGACATGTGTTCCTTAGAAATAACTCAGGTCATTTTGTGATGAACTTTAAATTCCTTTGCCGGAATATGGGTGTTGTAGAGAAAATACTGGCATCATGCTTCACTTAGGTCTGATCTAAGAGGGAAATTGTAACAGAAAGAGGTGATTTGAATAGGAAAGAGCAAGAGAAAGACAGAAAGGTTCAGAAGTGACAACACGTTGATTTTGAAGAGAACAGAGAAGAGAAGGATAGAGAGTGGTGGACATATCGGGAGTGTTTTTGTGGGCAAAATTATCATTCACAGCTAATTTGAATTTGAACCTTTTTCATTGCATTTTCATGAGAGCATTTAGTCAAAAATGTGGAAACGAAGCTTGTCTGTGAAACAGGTGTTGACAATCATTTTTGTGAGAGGTCGAGGTGAAGCCTTTAATGTGTGTGTATGAAATGATAAAAAAATTCTTCTAAAACTATATTTGTATGGTATAGTTTCTATGAATTGTGCCTAATGTGCCATCAGTGTTCTTGCCCCAACATGACAATCAGTTATCACTTATAATTAAAATACTAATGACAATCCTTTTCTTTTTCTTCTTCTTTTTTTTCTCCGTAGGATTTCTGTATCACTGTATATTGTTTTTGAGAGCCTTTTTTCTAAAAAAATGTACATGACTGTATAATGAAGATTTGGCTTGTTACTGGATGCAATTATCATTTCAACGATTTGATACCGATACTTGCAGTGTTTCTTTGACTGTTGCTGGTGATACAGTGCACATATTGTTATCAATTATTTTACATTTTACAACTTTTTTTTTTTTTTTTTGGCAGTTGTTTTTATGGAGATAAATTAAAAGAGTTTACATTTTACCTCATGTGTTGGTGTCTTCCTTTCAGTTGCATGACTCAATTCATAAGCAACATGGCTCATCACTTTCACCATGCTAAGCTGTAAAATGTAACTTCCACCTATATATCTTCCTATGTAATCTTTATAATCACAGTATAACAGTCTCATTCGGTGCAGTTAGACAATGGCTGGGAAAAGAAAGAGGGGCATTCCCTGTTGCTTAAGTTGATCTGACTGGCAGCATGGGGCGTGCTATTCCATTAGAGATGCTCTGACTCTGAAGTGTGAAAGTTGGCTGAGCTCTCCTCTCGACCAAAATAGTCCCGATGTCCGACAGCTGCTGGCCTGCCTGGAGACTGCAGCACAGAGCCGGGGCTTCAGCACAGAAAGTTAACATCAACTTATTTTAATGAGGAATCAGTGTTATTGTCTCAGTGTCTTGAGCTGGAAAGAATTATGGAAAGCTTGTCCAGTGTTGTAGGACAGTTTTTCACAGGAAATGTAAAATTTCAGTTGCATTTCTTTCAGTTGATTGCTCATAAGTTGAGCCCAGCGTTAACATATTACTTAAAGGGAAACAGAGTTCAAATGAATGTTGGATTTATAAGCAATAAAAAAACCCACCAAACCCACAGAACATTTTATTTAGCCACTTAATCTGACTTTTTTCCAGATGTGCCAGCTGAGAGTACCATCATCTGTGTGCTCAAGCAACGAGCTGTCGACAGGTTTTGCAGTAAAAGCAGACACACTCCACAGCAGTGGGTGGCAGTAGTGAGTCATTCACCATAAAACATAGCATGGACAAAAAAATGAATTGTATACTTCTAGTATGTTTTGTAGCTGCTTGTACTGTTGCATGCAGTATGCATACAGTAGGTTCATACTACTTTACCATAACATTGTGCCTTGAATTTTGTCTCTCTTGCTCATACATTCATTGCAGTCCAAAGCACAAAATGTGAGGCTCTCAATAGCCAAAAAAGCAGACTGACACTACTAAATATAGTAGTAAAACATGTTTCCTTTCCTCTCTGTCCCAGTCTTGGGTGAAAGTCTGTTCCCTTTCAGCTAGTGTTTCCTCCTGTTAGAATGGGGTGGTATGCTCTCAGATATCAAAGAATGAAATGTGACAGCATGTAATTACCACTTGTGGCAGCAGAAGCTGCTGTTACTGCTGTTCAGTGAAATCCTTATAAAGGGTTGCTTTATAGATCAATTCAGCCAGTATAAGAGCAATGTCTGACTTTCATGGCAGTAAAAGACAATCCCTGTGGCTGGTGTTACAAAAATGTTGGTAAAGCAGCTCACACTTTTGCTAAATGTGTGAAATAAAGCAGTTCAGATATCAGATCATATCTTAAAATATTTGTAGCTCTTCAGATTGAGCACTCTGGATAATTGTTGAAGACATTTGTGGGGTTCAACTTGTTCTTTCATACAAAAAGTGACAGAAGTAACAATGAAAAAAGAAAGCCTGAGAGTTCAAAAACGTCTTACACTTTAAGTTAAAAGTGTTTCTGATAATGTTGTTACATTTCTTACTGGGTTTAGTAACTGTAGTTACATCTCTGTTAATAATCCAAGAGGTAATCACATTACTGCAAAAAGTTATTGAATACTGGTCCCTTCACTACCTCAACCTAGTAACCGCCACATTAACCCTATGACTTCATATTCTAATGAAATACTTATAATTAAAACAGCCATGATGGACATAATACATTAATTCTTTGTTTTTTGTGTTAAAGGCCCCATAATCCCATCATAGTGAGGATGGCATAGGAAGGAGTACTACAGTGGTATGAACAGGAAACACATATGATGCACATTTGAAATTAAACTAAAATTAAGAAAATGAGACAGCAGAGAGTTGTCTGTTGTCTGAGACAGGACAGATGATTTAACTCTGCTGAATGCCACACTGAGATCACCTTATGCTGTGTTTTAATCCACCCAATTACTTGGTTGGTTAATGTAAGGTAAGGTAAGGTCAACTTTATTGATCTCCCTATAGGGGGAACTTCAAAATGAGTAAACAGTAGCCTTGTAATGGTGAAGTGATAGAAAATAAAATAAAATAAAATAAAATAAAATACTATATACAATAAACAATCTCTAAAATAATCTACAATTATAAAAATCAGCAATATACATAAATTCCTTATACTATATACAGGTGTATTAAACGGTAAGGACAGCTTCAGTCTGATTAGTGGTAGTGGGAGGTACAGGGTTACAGGCTGATGGTAGTTTGTTGTCATATAATGTAGTGATTCACTATGAAATAGTGATCACACACACACACACACACACACACACACACACACACACACACACACACACACACACACATTTCATAAACACTATATATATACACAATATATATATTAACCAGCAGTCATCCCCTGCTGAGCCACACTGCTGATAAACCTCATTATTATAAATAATTAAAAAAAACTTATATAAAATATATATACATATATATATAAATGAGTAAGTTCATGACAGCAGCTCTCCTGTGTATTCAGCCATATCGACAGAGCAGGAGAATGGGCTGTAACACTGTAACACTGTCAGGTGTCTGCAGACAGTGTTGAGGCCAACACACATCCAAGCATTTAGGAGGATAAATTAGTAACACTGAGTGACAGACACAGAGACGCTCTGAACGAGTGATAAAAGCCAACATGCAAACACATTTATTTAGCTGAAGATGGATTTTTTTGTTCTTCTTTTGTTGTGCACAACTATAATTTCTCCCCAAATATATAATCTGCTTGTAAAAATCTCTGTGTTCAAAATGTCCCGTAGCACTTATTAAACTCTCACATACTGTTCATATCCTGACTCATAATTAGTCTCTACAGCAATATGTGTTAATACATAATACCTGTTTGATAAATCCTCCAATTTGACTAAAAGACAATCACCTTTTTATAGTCCTGGAGAACATTTTGTAGAATAGGATGAATACATGTCTAAATGCTGATTTTTGAATTAGTTTAATAAACACAGGTCAAATTTGTGCATTTGCATTTATAGAAATGTGTATCAGCTGCAAAAAACATTTTAAAAATGATGCACTTTATTTTCATTTTTGTATACTGGGGTTCACATTTGGAAAAGTCCAGCTAAAAGAAATGTATTACTGTGTTTTAACAGCTCTCAGATGTAAAAAAAAAAAAAAAAAAAAATAATAATAATAATAATCATGATTTCCTAAAAAAGAATATTTTTATTCAAGAAGAGTCAGACTGTTGGACTGTGCAGTTCTAGGCAGTTCAGTCTCACGTTATTTTAACAGCTGATGGACTGAAGTCGGCTTGTTCTCTGGCCACTACAAAAAATAATATAATATTATAATATTGTTTATCAATTTGTTGTACGTTTTTTTGCAGAAATGCAAACATTGATGCTACAGTTGGCATATCTGCTGAAAACAAATAACTGGGTTTCTTTGCACTTCAGACTTTTGAGGGAAAAGCTCAGCCATTCACTGCTCAATATGAAACCTGTCTGAGCTCCTCATCCTGGATCCTGTGAGAGCGTCTGTCCTGTCAAAGAGAGGATTAGGGTGAATTTAGTCCACCTTCTACACTTTGGGAGATATTTCAGTGTAAAAATCGCCAAGGTCAAACGGCATCAGTTTCAGGCAGCCGCCGGCATGCGAACAAGAGACAGTGTCAAACCTCAACCATCTCCCGATGCACACACCCTCTCCTATTTCACAGGTCATCACTTCTCTGCCGGGAGGATACCACACACGGTAACATTTGCATTGGTTTTCACAGGTCTGCCAGTCTGACAGGACTCTGGCCAGCAAAGAGGAACACACACACACACACACACACACACACACACACACACACACACACACACACACACACACACACACACACACACACACACACACACACACACACAACCCCACAAACAACTCTGATATGTCCAGGGTTCTCCCAGTGATGACACCCAGAGGACATTTCTTCCATGTTTTTCAGTGCAATGTTAAATCCACAGGATTTTTTAAACGTTAAAAAAAAAAGTTTCTATTTGTCTGAATTGAGAGCAATTTTATTTCCACATTTTAATTTCTCTCTTGATGAAAAGGAAAAACTATTGACTGTTTATTAAATATTTTAACAGATATCAATCATGTATAAAAGCAGGACATACTTAACAAACTGTATTGAACATTTGCTGAAGGTGTTGATTCAACTGTATCATCATATCGGGGGCTGTCGTTTGTGCTGCTCATTATACTGAGAGGTGTTAATATGTCTAATATTTGGTCCAGCTCTTTTTACTGTATCAATGAGGTCATGGAGATGTGGTGTATATCTTCAGGTATCTTAAGTTATTGTATGAGGATAGTTATAAATCCTGAATCTTCTGATACACATTGTAATGCAGTATGCATTTTTAAAAAATATATAATTTGTCATCTTCCTGTATGTTTTACAACTCCACTCAGCAATACTCACTCAGTCAGAATTCGGTAAAGTTCAGGCTGATCTATCAGTAGGCTCACACAACATCAATCAATAAATCAATCAATCTTTATTTATATAGTGCCAAAACACAACAAAGTCATCTCAATGCACTTTACACATACCAAACTCTTCAGGTTTTAACTTTAAAGACCCAACATTCCCACATGAGCAACAGTGGAGAGAAAAAACTCCCTTTTAACAGGAAGAACCCTCAGAACCAGACTCAGAGTGGGAGAACATCTGCCTCGACCGGTTGGGGTTTAGAGGAGAGAGAGGAAGGAGAGGGGAGAGAAGCACATTGAAGGTCCGCGACTGGAATCTGTCGTCCAGACGTCTACAGGCCCAGATTATCTGTGAGACCAGAAAATACAGATAACTCCGGGGAAGAAGTTTAGGTTATTGAATGCATTAATAGAACATGAATGTTAATGGATATAGATGGATGGATAGAGAGAGAGAGGGAGGAGGAGGAGAGAGGAGCTCAGTGCATCATGGGAGTCCCCCGGCAGTCTAAGCCTATGGCAGCATAGGCCCTACGAGCCCTAACTCTTAGCTTTATCAAAAAGGAAAGTTTTAAGCCTACTCGCAGAAAACAGGCAAGGCAACAATCTACAGTACTAGTGTATGCTTTCAAAATTTTCAGCAGAAATATATTATGTGATTTGAAATGTTGACCCTTACATAGGCCTACTGTTCATATTCTACACCCTTGCAGTATATTCTGGGTCAATTTTGACCCAGTCTAAGAATCCCCTCATAAAAAGCAATAATTATTGACATGTATTTTCTTGAAAATTAAAATTATAAGAACTTTTAAACTACTTTTAAAATATTTTCATTTTTGTGAATTTTTGGGCAACTATAGGAAAAGTCATTACATTTCAGGGTGAAAGACGTTTGAGGTGTTTATACTGTACAGCTGTCAAATGTCAAAACGGGTCAAACCCCAGACTGTATGTAAAGGTGAAGTGATGCATTACTATTGCAGTTTAGAGAAGCGACCACTCATCTTGTGAACTGTGGTGTTAATGTAAGGTAGTCTACTCACTTCTTTTTCAGCAGTAAACACAGAAAGTAAAGAGTCTTGATTGTTTTGCCTCAACTGATGAAGTCTGTAAGTAATGTAAGTTTTTTTGTATTTTTGACATAAAAAGTTCAGTGACCAAAATGTTTTAACATTTTATTTTGGCAGCTGACAACATGAATTCATCCTCTGCCTTAAATCTCATTGTTTAGTTTCTGTTTAAAAAATGTTTAAAAATTAAAAAACAGTACAGGACAAAGGTGACTAAACTTCAACTAATTCTGACCATTTAAAGTGTGTAAAATCATTTGTAAAATATTATGGACTCTCCTGATGAAACAATAAAAACTAATTTCAGTGCACATTAAACATAATTGATTACATTTTTGTGAGTTAATGGAACTTTATTATACAGCCTTGAGATACAAATGGGCATAAAACATAGGGACTCTCTTTCTCCCTTCACAGTTGCTCTTTGTATTGAGCTTCTCAAAGTGAGTATTTGGGAACAAAAGGATGAAAAGTTAGATTTTTCTGGGAGAAGATCATTAGATTTCTCTTTATGCTGATGATACAGTTCTATATATTGTTGCAGCTCTTATGGGACTTAGTATGAAATAAATATGCAAAAATGCACAATATCTTCCCACTGTGTTGAAATCATAATAAGAACGAAAATGGAAATATTTAGAAATAACTATTCCAAAATTGAAACAAATTTAATTTTAATAATTGTTGAAGTTTTTTTTTTTTTAACCTTTCTTTATTGTGGGGAGTTTCCCAAAGAGCAATACTCTCTTTTTCAGGAACACCCTGATCACATTGATACCTGGAAGCTGCCCAGTTCAACCACAGTCTGATCTGCTGCCACTCAGCAGCTCCACTGGTCCAGCTGGGCAAACACAGCTTCTTCACTTTCCCAGCCCAGATTTATCCTGGCCCTCAGGGGGGAACTGGCTCGCCTCACAGCTGAAACAAGACCTACACAGATGGAAATAGGTTTGCCAATTGGCTTAAATTACATTGTTTATCGTCATATACTTTTGTTTTATTGACTACTAATGTCATTTGAGCTGAGGAAGCACCTGTCCACTCGGCAAACACTGCTCAGAAACCTGGATCAGGTGTATTCCTCAAAACTGGAATAAGAGCTTATCCAGGTTTTTGAACCTTTTGAACTGCATGTGTGTGTGTGTGTGTGTGTGTGTGTGTGTGTGTGCATCTTCAGTCAGTATGTTCTCTGCACTGTGTATAAGTACACTGATGAAAGTGATACTGACAACCAGATTCAGATTCCTTGTATGTGGCTTTGGTTTCAGGAGATGCATGGGCATGATGTCGTTTGAAATGATTTCCTTCCTCACAGAACATTTCTAAAATGGATTTTCTTAAGTATTTGAAATCCTGCATTGTTTGAATCAATGTTTACTGGCTTATACAGTCTGGTTCTTCGAGGCATCTGTGGGTTAGTGGAATATAGTGTAAAACAGCTGGTAGGACTGTATCTTCCTGTGTCCTCGTGCACATGCATGAAACAAACTAACTACAACTTCAACTTATGTAGCACTTTAAACATAACATGAAAATGACATTATGAATAAATAAAGGGCATGGTCGTATAGAGCACAGAGCACAAACCTGTCCAGACTTCAGGCGAAACACCTGAGCTGCTTTGCATTTCTTTATTTGTTTATGTTAGGCACAATTTAAAGCTAGGAAGTAGAAGAATGTTTTTAGGTGGTTCTTGAAAGTTTTAATAGTGGGGGAGACTCCGATGAGGAGAGGAGAGTTTTGGAGGAGCAATAGAGAAGACCCTGTCCCTATAACACTTAGTCCTGGACAGAGGCGTTGTGAGGGGGTGAAATGTTAGGATGATAAGGACCCATGATTGGCAGGGGCCCTAAAAAAATAAAGAACATGAGTTTTTTTATTTGTTAGTTTTTTAATTTACCTATAATCATTAATAGACAATATAATAATGTAAAGCTTAAAGTCTGTGTAAAGTAAGAATAAATATGTGTTCTGAGTTTGACATACCACAGAAAAGTGTGTTGTTAACCACCCTGCCAAATTTGAATGATTAAAAAAAATCACCAAATATATGAAATTAGGCTTCAAAGTTGTGTAAAACTCTTTTACTCTGCTACAAACGCTGTGGGAGTGCCCACCGAGTTCACTGAAACCCTGCCCCGTACCAAGTGACCTGTCAATCAAAGTCACCACCTCTACCAGAAACATGGATGCTAGGTCTGAGAGCTTTCTGCTGCTAACTCAGCGGCTAGCTCGGCGGCTAACTCGGCTAACTGTAGACTGTAGTATTGTCCAAATACCCCCCCTCTATTTACATGAAATGGTTCAGTCCTTTCTCCTATTTTCACAGCTGGATGTCAGTAGATATTGTACAGTTATTAATGGACTATAACAGAGAAGCGAGTCTTCAAAGGTAGAGGTGTGGTTACAGCAATGGTTGGTGTTGCCTATGTGTGGTGATGGGGCCCAATGTAATATATTTTCATGGGGCTGAAAAAACCCTGGCGCCCCTGGTCCTGGATGCATGGACAGACAGAAGTCTCTGGTTCTCTGCCAGTGTGATATGGGGACAGGAGTTCTGTAATATATCGGGGATCAAGACCATTCAAAGCCTTACAAACAAGCATCAGCATTTTACCATCTCCAAAGGGCTTCTAGAGGCCAAAAGCTCCACAAGGAAGAAAACCTGTTAGAATGTGATATCCCAGACTGAGAGAGAGACACTGAAATATCACCCACTCACATCATCAGGCAGCTCATATACAGTATATATATTTGTGTGGCAATATTGTCTTTCCATCAGTCATCAATCATTGGTTCATCAAAATCTAATGTGGCAGTATTTGCAAATCAAACTGTCCAGTAAAATGAATATATTATATATCACCCCATATTTACTGTTTATCCACCATCTTCTTTGGGATTCTAGTCTTGATGAACCAGTAAAAAGCTGGTATGTGCTAGTGTGCTTCTGCTTCTCTCAAACTTAATTACACACACACACACACACACACACACACACACACACGCACACACACACACACACACACACACACGCACACACACACACACACACACACACGCAGCTCCCTGTCTTGTTGAGCCTGAGAAGGGCAGTAATCATATCTGGAGCTCAGAGGGCTCTTAATGAATGACAGCAGTGAGCAGCTGATTATGTACCTCAGTCGCCCTGTAATAACTTTATTTATAAAACACTTTTCAAAGTGCTCTGCAGAAATAGATCAACAGCCAGACACCTAGAATATTTTCATCTATTCTATACATCATTTTCTTCCTGTGTCCATCCTGTCAACATCCCATCAATCCGTCCATCATCATGGGTCAGGCATGAGAAACTGCGATGGATGGATGTATTGTTTTTTCTCTTTGGTATGGAAGGTCCTTATATGGCAGATCCAACACAACACAACACAACACAACACAACACAACACAACACAACACAACACAACACAACACAACACAACACAACAGCTACATCCCCACAAACATTAAATACATTTGATTTCAGGCCAATTAATCAAATTTAACTCTAAAAATTAACTCTTATAAAATTTGACCACATTTATTTTAGCCAGACTTTTCCTAATGTGAGCCACAGAGAACAAAACATAGAACTAAAATGCAACTTATTTTTAAATTTGTGTGCAGCTGATACACATGTGCAAATGTGTTTATTAAACACATTCAAAAATCAACCTTCAAACATCATCATATTCTATAAAATGTTCTCCAGGACCATAAAATAGTGATTATGAAAGGATTAATCAAACATTTATTAATGACTGATGAGGAGTTTATGAATGTGAATTGGTGTAAAGACTAATTATAAGTCAGAATATGAACAGTATAAGTGAGGTTTATTCTGGGTTCTGTTCTGTCTGTCTGTGTGTCTGTCTGTGTGTGTGTGTGTGTGTGTGTGTGTGTGTGTGTGTGTGTGTGTGTGTGTGTGTGTGTGTGTGTGTGTGTGTGTGTGTGTGTGTGTGTATCTGTCTGTCTGTCTGTCTGTCTGTCTGCCTGCCTGCCTGTGTGTGTGTGTGTGTGTGTGTGTGTGTGTGTGTGTGTCTGTCTGTCTGTCTGTCAGTCAAAATGACAGCAATTACTGGATGTGACACACTGGCATGATCAGCCATACACACAGCTGCAGGTATATATACAGTAGATCACATGTTACAGGCTAATCACACATGTAAGGTGTACTGTAAGGAACCTAGGAGTTATATTTGATCAAAATGTGTCCTTTAATTCCCACATAAAACATATTTCAAGGACTGCCTTCTTTCATCTGCGTAATATTGCAAAAATTAGACATATCCTGTCTCAAAATGATGCTGAAAAACTAGTCCATGCATTTGTTACTTCTAGGCTGGACTACTGTAATTCATTATTATCAGGCTGTCCTAACAAGTCTCTAAAGACTCTCCAGCTGGTCCAGAATGCAGCTGCTCGTATTCTGACAAAAACTAGAAAGAGATCATATTACTCCCATCTTGACTTCACTGCATTGACTTCCCGTAAAATTCAGAATAGAATTCAAAATCCTCCTCCTCACCTTCAAAGCTCTCAATGGTCAGGCTCCATCATATCTTAAAGAGCATGCAGGTCTACTTGTGGTTTCTAGTATCTCTAAAAGTAGAACAGGAGGTAGAGCCTTCAGCTATCAGGCTCCTCTCCTGTGGAACCATCTTCCAGATTTGGTCCGGGGGACAGACACCCTCCCTACATTTAAGAATAGGCTTAAAACTTTCCTTTTTGATAAAGCTTATAGTTAGGGCTCTTAGAGCTCTTAACTTATGCTGCCATAGGCTTAGATTGCCGGGGGACCCCCATGATGCACTGAGCTCCTCTCTCCTCCTCCCTCTCTCTCTCTCTCTATCCATCCATCTATATCCATTAACACTTATGTTCTATTAATGCATTCAATAACCTAAACTTCTTCCCCGGAGTTGTCTTTCTGGTTTCTGGTTTCTAGTTCTGCTTTCTGGTCTTACAGGTAATCTGGGCCTGTAGAGGTCCGGATGACGGATTCCAGTCCCGGACCATCTGGCTCCATTGTTGATTTTCATTGTGCCTCTCTCCTCTATCCTTCTTTTCTCTCCTCTAAACCCCAACCGGTCGAGGCAGATGTTCTCCCACTCTGAGTCTGGTTCTGAGGTTCCTTCCTGTTAAAAGGGAGTTTTTTCTCTCCACTGTGTCTCATGTGGGAATGTTGGGTCTCTTTAAAGTTAAAACCTGAAGAGTTGGTTTAGAACCTGCTCTATGTGTAAAGTGCCTTGAGATAACTTTGTTGTGATTTGGCGCTATACAAATAAAAATTGATTGATTGATTGATTGTACCTGTAATCTGTCACCTGCAGTTATGCCTCAGTCATCATGATGAAGGCTGGTCAGAGAGAGACTCACTAATATTTGCATGGCACTGATATTGACAGAACTGACAATAAAAAAACACAAAACTAAATGAAATGATGTCACACTGAAAATATTTAATGACACACAACCTTTTTTTTTCTTTTAGTTTCCAATCAACATACCAGACTTAGACTGCTCTACTAATGTTTGTGCATCCTCCTGTAAAGTAGCATAAGGTGTTAACACTCCTTCTATAGCTGGGGTGTCAAACTCATTTTAGTTCAAGGGACACATACAGTCCAATTTGATCTCAAGTGGGCCAGACGAGTAAAACCGTTGCATTATAAACTACATATTATAAGTGTATTTTTTATAAGTCATTTCTGGAGAAAAAACATCTCCTATCACACAATATCATGTCCTATTTGACCTAAGACATGAAAATATAACATAGCAATAATGATGGAAATGTATTTTATGTAAAGTGAAAATGACAAGAACTTTATGAAACATAACGACTATCTTATTGAAACTATTAACTATTCATTTCATTCAAATGTGTAGCATCTATATAAAAGTATAACATTTAAAAATATTTTTCATTTTTGTACTTTAGGAAAAGTCATCAAATTTAAGAATAAAATAGATTTGGGTTGTTTTTACAGTTGTCAAATGTTAAATCGGGTCAAATTTGACCCAAACAGCATGTAAGGGTTAAGAAAAATGAGTCAAATTTCAACAATATTAGGTCTCAGTTTTTTTTCCTTATAATTTTCCACAGCTGTACGGTGTTTAATATAAGAATGTTTTAACTATGACAACAATAAGTATTCATTGTTTTTTTGGTCTGGTCAGGTTGGAGAAACGTCTAAAGCAGCAGTCCACTGGAATGTCTTTTCTGCAATTTTCATACTTTGCAAACTTATCCAGTTGGGTTTTTTTGTTAACATACATTATACATATATCTATATCTATATCTATATCTATATCTATATATCTATATATATGCATATTTTGCAGGTATCTAAATCATGCAAAGCTTTATAAACCAGTCATAAAATCTTAAATGCCATCAATATAATACTGTATATATTTATTCTGTGCAAGTTGAGACTAACATACAGACAAACAACAATTCACACCTACAGACAGTTTAGAGTTTCCAGTTTGCCTACAGCAGACATGTTTAGAGTGTGGACATGCAGACTACACAGAGAGGCCTGATGGATTCAAACCCCTGAAAGTGCAACAGTGCTATCTACAGCACCATCATGCACCATTACCCAACATCTTACATCCAAGTCTGAAGTCTGAAGATAGCAAAGTTATAATAATCAGGTCTGCAATACATGTACAAACAAATCTTTGGCTCTTATTCTTACCAACTGACCATACTGAGTCACTATACTCCTGACTGAATCAGTAACTTTCAGCTGTGATCCATTTAAAGCTTATTAAAACACTACAAAAGCCAAAGAAACAATCATGACATGTTTACTTTTTTGTAAATAGTGATGAGTGTTTGTATAGGTCTAATGTAGTTCTAGACAGATTGAAGATCACAATCAGCACAGACATTGACGCAGTATGAACAGTAATGTGTTCAATTAGGTTTGTAAATGCTGAAGTGAGTAGAACACAAACAATTTGAATTAGCAATTGAAGTCGTAATTTACACACTGGAGGATCACATTCTTATTCTCATAACAGAGATACAAACAAAATATCTTCCATCACCTTCTGGTTTTATACAGGCAACTATTTGTTTTAAAGTTCTCAAAGGTTTTCCTCTCTGTAATCATTCCTCCTGTTCATACTGACTATTAAAAGATCTCCTTCAAATGTGCTTTCAATGGAAGTGATGGAGGACTAAATCCACAGTGTGTCCACACAGTCATTTAAAAGTAGATGATCAGCTTCTATTGAGCTTCATCAGTGTGAGTTAGTCATATCAAGTGATACCTGACACATTTACAGTCTTTTTATCATCAAATTCCCTCTTAGTGTTTCCTGTTGAGCTGTGGTGGAAGTATAGTAACAAAAAGACTTTGCTACTAAAAACACTGTAACGTTGAAACATAGAAGATGAAGATTTGACTCGTGGACGCTGAAGCTTCATCTTAGCTTCACATCAACTTTTGTACAGAAGGAGGACTGTGGATTTAGTCCTCCATCACTTCCATTATAAGTGTATTATGAAGAGATCTTCTAATGGTCAGTATGAACAGGAGGAATCATTACAGCAAGGAAAACATATTTAATGTTCATTTGGGCTCCTGACTGTTACTTGATACTTGAAAACTGTGAACCTGTCCTTTAAGCTTCTATTACACTATATATGAATATAAACTATAGTACATAGTCAGTGTTGACTGTGAGAGCAGTGATTACGTCATTATTAGGTCTGCCCTTTGTGTAGCACTGTCAAAGAACATTGTTATGGTGCAAACCTTCTAAAGATGAGATTATCTAAACTATGCACTTTACAAATTTTATTGGTTACACAAAATATCTTTGATTTGTTGTTCCTTCTTAACTTAAACTATCATTTAAGTTGCTTTCAGTATTATAGGTAAAATACCAATGTAGGGATTGTGTTGAACTATGACAGTGAATCACAAATCTATCCATCTAACAAAGGTAGCAGTACAACAAATGGATTTGTTCAACAAGAAGCATACAATAAGTGTCTTCATTGTACACACATGACTACAGTTTGACATACACTTTGTCCCCTGCCAGACATAAAGTGGGGATATTGTGATTACATGGTTATCATGAGGTATAGTATGGTATGGGATGTCAAAATAATACAGTCTTAGATTTTGAACAACTATGGAATTCCCTCGAGGTCAGCTGAGAAAAACATCAAAAAAAGATCTTTGTGTAAATCTGTACTTGATTTTGAAATCTGTGCACATGGTTACATCATTATTCCATAATGCTCTCCAATTCATAATCCATGCTCTCCAATTACCAATCTAAACCCACAGACTTGAACTAAACTGTGCTCTAATAACAACTGGTGATGTTTGCTGTACATTATGGACAGCATGTGTTTTTAAATGGTTTCATCAATCAAATAGAAAGATTCTAACAAACGCAAGATTTTACTTTACATCTCAACCTGACAATTTCTCCAGCAGTTTTGTAGGTTTGAACAGGACTTGGTGGCCTAACATGAGTCTGAACACACAGTGAAAACAGTGTGAAAAAGTGTGTAAAGTTTGTTCAGATGGTGTGTGGATTCAGGATGGAAAGAGAAGAGGTGATGTTGCCCTCTGGTGGCAGAAGTCAAGTTTCAAGAAACGATCCAACTGACTGATGTCTGCTAGAGGAAACCATGAATGCAAAGATAAAACAGGTAGAAGACTTCTGTAAGGATGACTGAGAACAAGATGTGTGTCTGAAGCAAAAGTAAGAAACAGACAGTAAAGGTCATGTGGACATTTCCTCTGCTATCATTAACCCTGCTCATAAGTAATGAGAGTCATGCTTTATACAGGGCAAATCCACACAGTTAGTAGTTTGGATTACAACTTTATCTTCAGTAGAGAATCAGATAGTTGACAGTGACATCTGTGGATTATTCAAATGATCAACATGAATGGAGACATTGTTCTTTCTCAGACAGAGATACAGACTAGTCCTAGACTAAAGACAAGATTCTGTGAAAATTTTTATTGAGAAACAAGTCTAGTCATGAATTAGACTTAATCCCTGTCTGGGAAATCAGTGTAAAGTGTGTTTTTCTTTCTTTTTTTTCTCCTTTTTTTTGCAACATTTTTTAAAATGTGATATTTTCAGACAGAAATACTGTGCTGATAATGACAAATAATACTTAGAGGTACAGCAACAGGGTCTTTCACTGACATACTCTATGAGGGTTACATCTTATACTGTATGCACATACGTATGCCCAACCAGCATGCAGGGACGTGCACATGATTATAGAGGGCCAGGGGCTCAAACCTAGAAAAGGGAAGCATGTGCGTGCGCTAAGCACCCCCGAATTTGTTTTCCGGTCCTTTACACAATATGGAAATTAATGTAAATTAAAAAAGAAAAGTGCTAAAAGAAAGCTAACTACTTAGCTGTGTGTCCTGTGTAGGTGAAAGTGACATGAAATTGCCATTTCTTTTGTGTCAACAAATTATTGTCAACATGAGTTCATTCACATTATCAAAGTCACAATAAACTTTATATCTAAACCTCGGACCTGTACTTCAGACCTGTAGTGAGGGAAATATGATCCACCGTAAACACAGTGCATTTTATTTTGAAAATTAACCCAGTGTTTTATTTTGTACATGATTTCCTGTCCCGCACGATCTGCTCTGTGCTGACTTGAGTCCGGCAAAAACAGAAGCTGACACATTGATTAAAATAAAGTGTTTTTCTGAAATATTACCCATATTTAAGCACGTTGGATAAGTGGACGGCGACTAGTTAGACCATAGCCTGCCTGTCTGTGAAAATGGGTACGGTAGAATACCGTGGAGTTTTTAACATGTTATTTAAAAAAAAACAAAAAACACACTCACACACACACACACACACACAGAGGGCACATTTTAATACGAGGCAAAAAGGGCAGGGGCTCAAGCACCCCAAGGGCCCTATGTGTGCACGTGCCTGCCAGCATGTCCATGTGGGCCCCATAAGAGTTACATTTAGGTTGCAAATATGGGGCCCAAGTGGGTTTGTCAGCAGTTTCCATGGTGACCCCCCATATGTTTGCCCACATGGGGTCTAAGTGGGATCAGAATGGACCTTATGTGGGGCCCATGGCACTAAAACCATGTGGGACCCGCACAAATTTGCCCAGTTCAAGCCCATGCCCACTCAGTACCCACATAGCCCACATTTAACCCATGTGCTCTCCACATGGACATGCTGGCTGTGTGTTGATCATTATTTCAGTATTTTACACATTGATTTTAATTGAATTGTAATTCCTTCATTTTTCATTGACAGCTTCAGTCCAGTCATCCTGTGTTGTTCATCTCTGTGTGATGGATCCAGTAGTTTGGGTTTGGGTAAAAGGTGCAGAGCAGCACATAGTGAACACACACAGCAGCATACATCTGCAGCCAAGTGCACATCATGTGGATTCTTTAACACTTGTAATACAAGTATTAGTCTACTTAACTTTTATATCTGATGAACTAGTATTAGTATTAGTCACCTTTTTTGTTTGGTTTGGTTTTATTTCTTATGCTGTTTTTGTTTGTTTTTGAGTTTTCATTGTTGATGTTTTGATTGTCAATTGCATTTCTATGTTATGTAACTGCATGATTTTGTTATATCATTTCTTAAAATGCAAATAAAATATTTATTGAACGACTTGCCTGGTTTTCATAGAGATGATAAAAAATGCAGACTTTTAATGATTATGTCATACTCTGCCTGAACATGTGTTCTCACTCTCTGGAAAAGTTATAAACTACTTTTTTAACTACTACTAAAATCTTTGCCTTTGAGGGACTGACGTATGAGAAATATGGTACATTTTTAGAATAAGAAACCATCACAGAAACCAAACCTGAACCACTGGATTTGTTTTGAAGTTAGAAAAGGAGCTGATGACGCACAGGACTGATGAGTAATCTGATGTCCAACTGTGTATAATGACACTGTAATCACATCCAGCATCTGTGCTGCTGCCTTCAGGTGCTGCAGGGATTTACTGTTCACTGAAGCAGAGAAAAGCTTCTCATACAGCATGAAGGGGCTGTGGAACAGAGATTCTGGAAGAATAGAATGAGTAGATTCACATTATTTGAAGTATTAATGTGTCATATCAGCACATTTGAGTGGGGATGGATCGACGTTACGCAGATAATCTGACACATTATTTTCAGCTCGACTTCTAAAATCCAATTTGCCACCAAATGATCAACAGCTGGCTTTGCTCTGGTTCATTTAAATGAACCTCCCACCTGTTTATGCCTCTATTCCCACATGTGTGATCTGTACTGATCACTGAACTATAACACAGACACGCAGAGTGAGTTTCAGGTTCAGGAAAAAGGAAAGGAGTCATCTTGTGACAAATGACCAATTTAAACAGACCACATCACATCACACCAATCCTGGACTGATTTTAAGATTTTACTGAACACTTTTAAAGCACATCTGGGTCTGGCTCCAAGCTACATACGAGCCAGTCTGCAGCCTTAAATCCTCAGGTGGGATCCTTGAGGCTGTTCCGAAGTCAAGGCTGAAATTTAAAAGGTGACCCCTCGACTCTGGAACGACCTGCGTGAGGAAATAAGGCTTGCAGAATCAGTAACTTCTTTTCAACCACTTCTTAAAACTGACTTCTGTTCATTCTTACTGACTTCTTATTTTATTTGAAATCTTTTTCATCATCTCCTGACTCTATTTCATTGTCTTCTACTTTCATCTTGTTAATATCAGCCGTGCTACAGCTCTGTGTTGTATGCTGGTGTGTTCCTACCACTGCTCCACTGAGACTATACTGCCACACATGATCCTGGTCTGGTCTGGCAGCAGCTCTGTGGATGATATCTACACATCCAGCTGCATATGAGAGACATCCTGCATCCTATAAAAGATCCATCACATCCTGCTCATCACCTGTTTGACCCTCTGCCACCAGGAGGCGCTACAGATACATCACAGCATGCACCAACAGACTGATTAACAGTTTCTATCCAAAAGCATCACCATACTGAACAATGCACTAAAGAACAGTGCAATCATAGACAATCCTGTGCAATGAAGTGCAATATTATTATTATTATTATTATTATTCTCTTTATTATTATATACCAGACATACACTGATACACAAATGCAATGCAAGCAGTATCTGGCTGTATACATAGATACTATGTACTGTGTATACATGAAGTGTCATTGTATACCTGTTTGTACAATGACAATAAACTATTTCCTCAGTTTGATTTACTCTTTATACAAATGAATGTAGAAGCAACACATCTGATCATGTTGCTATTACATTTGCAGATGACACAGCTATCACGGGTTTGATAGCACGACTAACTGCTCAGGAGACTGAGGTATTTTGGAGTGCAGGGGGCGCTCCTGAGGACCTTCTATGACACTGTGGTGGCATCGGCCATCTTTTATGGCTGCGTACAGGAAGAGACTGGACAAACTCATAAAGAAGGCCAGCTCTGTCCTGGTGGAGGTGGTGGGAGAGAGGAGAATGATTTATGAATAATGACTCTCTCCCCATGAAAGACATCCTGACTGCACTGCAGAGCTCCTTCAGCTACACACTCCTTCATCCAAAGTGTGTAAAGGAGCAATATTGCAGCTCCTTCCTCCCTGCAGCTGTCAGACTGTACAACCAGCACTGCTCCCAGTAGTACTTATTTATTGTTCTTCATTCTTTCTTATTCATGCTCTTCTATTTTTACTGTCAACTTGCTGCTGTAATACTGTGAATTTCCCCATTGTGGGACTAATAAAGGAATATCTTATCTTTTTCATGATGATGATGAAAGCAGCTGCTCTAGTAGATCAGTTTGATGTCTAGCTTTTTTACATTTGAACACTACAGAAATCAGTTTGGACTTTAGGACTGGTAACACCACCCAGCATCTAAAAAGTATTGAGGTGGTTGATGAGTACACATATTTAGGAACAATAATAGATGCTCAACTGCCATGGAATTCAAATACAGATGTTATTCATAAGAAAGGTTTTCAGTATCTATAATTTATGCACAAACTGAGACAGTTTAAGGTGGATAGACACATATTGGTCCATTTTAATCTTGTGTTCCATTGCCTGCTATTTTTCATTGTCTGTGAATAACAAAAACAAACTGCATAAGCTCGCTAAAATGTCCAGTAAGAAAACTGCATGATGATGATCTGTGAGTCCCGAGTGGTGAAGAAGGGACAGGCAATTATTAAAAAGGAATTCCATCCCTTGTTTAGTGCATACGAGCTGTTACCATCAGGCAGACAGTAAAGGGTACCATCCATCAGTTTTGACCCGGTCTAAGAATCCCCTCATAAAAACTATTAACTATTCAAAACACATGTCAATAGATAATTGGACCCAGAACAGCCTCAATGGACAAACATGTATAGTACCTATACAAAAGTATAACATTTGAAAATATTTTAATTTTTGTGCATATTTGGCCACTTTAGGAAAAGTCATCAAATTCGAGAGTAAAACACATTTGGGGTGTTTTTACAGCTGTCAAAATGTCAAAATGGACCAAATTTGACCTGAACAGCATGTAAAGACAAATAAAATATCTATCATTCTATTCTTAAAGCACTTTGTAAACTCTTTTTTAAAAAGGTGCTGTATAAATAAAGTTATTTGAGACGTTTTGTTCAGTGTAACAGGGATTTGTAGAAGAACATTTTTATCTTCCTCAAAGTAAGTAAAGTAAGCTAGTGTATTGACTCTATTCATACCCCATTGAGATGCCACTCTACAGAGTTCCTGTTAAAAAATGATGATAAAATGACACTTCAGAGTATTTGGTTGAAGTGACAGTAGAAGGTTCATGTTTGTGCTGCTGACATACGGAGACAGTTTCCATCAAAACTCTACAAGAGTATCACAGTTCATGTTAGTGAAGTTATAATTTATTGACATTAAACATCATCAAAAAAAAAAAAACTAACAAAAAAATATGGCTTTAAAAGTTCTCCATGGATGTTCCACACTGTTTAGATAGAATACTGACTGTACATTCAACAGTTAGCAGCTAATGTCTTTCAGCTCTCAGGTCTGTCTATGTCATCTGAGTGGAAGCTGAAGGGTTTATCGTAGCCCATCAGGTGGTTGTAGTCCTGAGCGAGTAGGAACAGGTCTGGGTTCACCAGCAGTCCCGCCTTATCGGCGTAGAAGGTGGTGAACATCTTACTGACGGCCGGGATCCTGACCTCCTTCTGATGGAACACCGTCTTCTTCTCTGTGAGGAAGACGCTGTTGGTGACGGCAGTGTAGGTGTCCGTGTCCGGGTTGTGATAGAGGCGGATCACGTAACCCTTGGTGATGAAGTGGAGGAGGACGGGCGTGAGGAAGGTGAAGAAGCCGATGACGCCGCAGAAAGCTGCCTGCAGGGCTACGCTCTGGACTCCAACGCCAGTCTTGAAAAGGATTTGGGGCATGAGCAAGAGACTGGCCCCGCTGGTGGTGTAGGAGAACATCTTCACCCCTGAGACAGCACACAGGGAGAGACCACAGAGTTCATTACAGCTGAATTAATATGAATGAATTCTACAGAGCATCCAGAAAGTATTCACACTCCTTCACTTTCCCTACATTTTGTCTACTATATCTTGTTTCTTATTGGCTGACAGGTCTATTAGGGGTATAACTGCATTCAATCCAAACCATCATGGTACAGATGTGAGGCTTTGATGCAGGCAGTCATATGTTGTCCAACATATAATTTGAATGATTTTTAAAAATTGCCAAACGCTGTGGGCGTGGCCTCCGAGTCCACAGAAACCCCGCCCCCTACCAAGTGTCACCTGTCAATCAAAGTCACCACCTCTACCTGAAACATGGATGCTAGGTCTGAGAGCTTTCTGCTGCTAACTCGGCTGCTAGCTCGGCAGCTAACTCAGCTAACTGGCTAACTGTAGACTGTAGTAGTTTTTCTGTACTTTGTTTTTATTATGGGGGGTGGGGGGGTTAATTGTATGTTTTAATGTTTCTGTTTTATGTAAAGCACATTGAGTTGCCATTGTGTATGAAATGCGCTATATAAATAAAACTGCCTTGCCTTGCCTAGTGTGTGCTGAATGTATTTATACCTCTACAGCAGCAGGGGCGGGTTTATGCTAATCAGACCCGCCCACTAAATCCTGAACACAGAAATCTTGAAACACAGTTTGTGAAGCCTAGCTCCACAATTCAAATCTAAATGATTGAAATGCTTTTTACACCTTTTTTAGAAATACATTTATGACCTATTTAATGTGTTTAGAAGAAAATGTCTGAATTCACTTTACAAAGTCTTTAAACTGCAAACTAAACTGTGTCATTATTAGTTTTGGCCAATGAGCCATTGTTGGATATTTACAGATTCCAAACTGTAATAGACAACATTTTTATTTTTAATCGTTTTTGTGTGCTGTACTAACGACATACCAAACTGTGGATTTTGTGTATTGTTAAACCACTTTCTATTACTGTGCAAGAAAACTAATACATTCTGAACAGGGTTACAATGTCAGGGTTTCTGCAGGTATCAGCAAATGTCATTTCATGCTTTTTCATGCCACTTTAAACTAATTTCATGCCCATGTCCAACTGCAGATACTTTCACACAAATTGTAAGCATTTGACAATGCCAATTTTTAATATTTGAAAATCCAAATGTAACTGTCAGATGGCTCACAAGACGGTTTACAGTCATTAAACGCAACACAAAGTGCTTCACAAAATAAAAACACAACAGAAATACAAATATTTAACACACTGTTCACTGAGCAGCTCGTGTCTCTGCCCCGCGGATCTCAAAACAACATGCACCGATAATTACAGTAATGAACCTATACTGCTTATGGCAGGAGGCAAATTCGTCAAAATGTTGAACTATCCCTTTAAATCTGATCGATATACTCTCCTAGTTTACCGTCGACGAGCTTTAACCAGGTTCTGAATAGTTCATCCTCCAACCACTTCTGCTGAAACTTGCATTTTCCCATTTTTCTGTCATTTGATATTTCCTCTGTTCTTTCGCCACAGCGTACACTCACACTCACTCACTCACTCACTCACTCACTCACACTCACTCACTCACTCACACTCACTCACTCACTCACACTCACTCACTCACTCACTCACTCACACTCACTCACTCACACACTCACACACTCACACACACTCACACACATTCACACTCACGTTCAGGGCCTGAAATTCATTTTTTAAAATAGGGGGGAATTCCCCCCTTAAATGCTTCATATAGGGGGATTTTACTTTGTTGGGGGGGGGGGGGCTATAAGTCGTGCCTTGTCCTATTCTTACTGCAGATTGTATTTTGGCACTTTCCTTCAATTTAAGGTATTCTCTGAACTATATTATATAGTAATTAGTTATTTAGTAAACACTTTAGTAGTTTTATTCTCTGAACTACAGTCACCTGCAACTTCATTAGGAACACATGTGCAATATAATTCAATCCAATAAACAGCTCTGATATAAATTCTGCTTTTTTAGAGTTTATATATTTTCAGTTTTTGTTGACATTGTCAAAAAAGTGATAATTCTACTTTGTTTATTACTGAGGTTATACTAAGTGGTGGTGGTGTGACTCCTCATGTATGTTAATGGAGTGGACAAAATATTAGGAACACCTTTCAATATAATGCACCTTAATCTCTCAATAATGAACATAAAGCTGAATTTTCACCTTCTTGTCAAAAAATGTATAAACTTCATAAATGTAGAATTTATAGCAGAGCTGCTGTATTGGATTAAATTAGATTGGAAGCCAGTGGATGTGTTTTATATAGTTAACTTATTCTCTGAACTATATTTATAGTAATTACAAGTTATCTAGTATTATACAGTTAAGTAGTTATATTCAGCTTCAGTAGCGTCATGTTTTTTATTTGTTGAATGCCTCTCTCTCTCTCTTCAGGTCTGTTGAATGAGAAACATCTGAGTGATTTAAAATTGATGTTTTGTAACATCAGCTGATAAAACGCGCAGCACCGCAGCATAGTGTATAGTAACGTCACAGTTACCTGTCTGAGGATTAACGTTGTTAATGTTGACATCACATGGAGCTGAGCAGGTTCTGCCTCAGATGATGTAGATTTATGTTTTAACCAGCGGTCTGTGTTTGTTTCCTACAACTTAATATCACTGTTAGCTTCTCTGTGTTATGCTAGCGGGAGGTACAGAGAGCTACAGGTGTGTTCAGGGTCGCAGTCAGACAGTCAGACACAGCGGTTCCGGCCAGTCGTCCTGCAGTAAGCACCGCTGCAGATGTTGGTTGAACATTAATATACATCACTGTAAATGTGTGCGGGAACTTCCCGCATTATAAGTGTTGGATTTGGATTTGGACAAAACAATGTTTTTGTTCCATCAAGTTTACATATTTTTTAATGACTCTGAACATCGAAGTTCATGCCATTTCATGCCGGAATTTTCACAAAATCTATTTAATTACTTTTCATGCTTTTTAATGACCCGCAGAAACCCTGAATGTATTAATATTCTAATATATCAAAATACTGTTTCTCAGGCAACAACAGTCTTAACAACAGCTAAGGAAACAACAACAACAACAACAACAAAAGTACATATGCATTTCTGACATTTAAACAATTGATTCTCAAAGGTTGTGTTGCTGCCACACTAACACGTGTATTTGTCCTCAACACAAGTAAATGTATGTATGTATGTACCTCGGACAGCAGAGCCCAGGCTGCCGGTGTAGATCAGGTTCCCCTCCTCAGAGTGGCTGGTGGTGGAGAGACAACGTGATGATGGACAGCCAGACTGCAGCTGATCAGAGACACAGCTGTTAAAACTAGACTCTCACAGTGTCATATCAAATATCAAACTCTAAATATTTTCCTTCTTGCATTATTTAGTAGGAGGAGATTGTGACATGGGACTACACTTTATACCCAACTCACACATGACTGAATGGAAATGATGCTAAACAATTCAAATGTTCAGCACCATCCATGAGTGAGATTAATTGGGGGAATTACATGAACAAACATTTTTTCTAATGAATAAAATAAATAGAATGAGCATAGGGTGGTGCATTCAAGAAACGCCTGAAAACTCAGCTTTTCATCCCAACACACAAGCCTCTATAATTGTTGATTGTTGTACTGTTTTGTTGTTTATGATCTTTCATACGCACTTATTTAAAATATTTATATACACACACCTACATACATGAACTAATTTCTTCATTTATAGAAACTATTCTTTTCATGATGTTATTTCTCTCATTTACTGTTATTACAGATCAAATTAAAGTCAGTAGAATCTTTTAATCACATTTATATTTTACACACACATTTATCATTTCCGTTCAGTCACACCTGATGCTGAAATAGTTGAGAGCAGGGTTTGATATGAGTTATATCATTTCAGTTTTCAAATCATTTCCATTAAAAAAAGGACACCCTGATCATATCCTGGGTTATTAAACAGGGTTGTTTTTACCCCCATTCATATTAGCACACACGGTTAGACGTCAGTACAGCTGTTAAAGCTCACTGACAGCTGATCCAGCTGTGATCAGAAACACACGTGCTTCTCCTGGCCCTTCAGAGTAAAGTTCTCATGTCTCTAAAAACACATTTCTTCATTTCATCTCTGAACACAGTGATCTACAACCTCTGCTCACAGTTTCAGATAGTACAACATGATGTCATGTGGGACTTTGCATCGTGTGTGTGTGTGTACCTGAGAGACTCACAGACTTTACGAGTCGATACCAGACAGCGTGATCGTAACTGTCAAAGCTCATATTAGCTGAACAGTCACATTAACATGTAAGATAAGAGCAGGTAGGGTGTGTGTGTGTGTGTGTGTGTGTGTGTGTGTGTGTGTGTGTGTGTTAAATACCGTGTATCTGACGCAGAGCGAGCTTCTGTCAGCACGCGGCAGTTCACCGCTCAGGCCTCTCAAACAGCACGCGGATCGCGACGCTGCATGTCGCGAGGACATCACGTGAAAATAACTGAATGAGTGAGTTAAGGCACGCGGCCGCAACCTGCGGATCATATTGACAGAGAACATGTTGACTGTGTTCAGCCTGCTGTCTGATGATAATCCTGCAAGGTTGAAAATATTGAACTTCCGCCTCTGCGTGCGCTTCAGCTGATCATAACAGAAGGTATGCTCACATGCTGCTGCCCCCTACAGACCAGGAGTAATAATGCTGTGAACAAAGTGTGCTCCCTTCATGTATTTATCTGTGCTGATGAAGACATTCAGTTTGTCTTTGTATTCCTAAAAATTATATTACAACATCATTTATCTTCATCATGAATCTAGGTATTAAATCTAAAATGAACACAACATTTCTAACTCCGTTGGTTAGATTTACATTTGTATGGATGCAAAATATGACAAGTTGTAATGTTTCAATTTGTAGGTTATATATAAACACAGGAAACAACAAGTTACATAGATTTATGTGTATTTGTTTATTTTTTTATTTTTACGTATGTCATGTAATATTGAATCTGCCAGTCATCCAGCAGGTGGCAGCACACTGCTACATAAGAACGACCCGGACACTTTGACAATGTAACATTAGTGATCATCACTCATGAAGACCTTCCAATGCCTAATATCTCTCCTGTTAGTCACTGCTGTCACAGTTAACACTGAACTATCTTATTGCTGTAATCATTGAGGACAAAATCCACAGTCCTCCTGTACAAAATTGATCTGAAGAAGCTAATAAGAAGCTTCAGCGTCCACATGAGTCATCTGTTTCAACAGTGTTTTTAATAGCAAAGTCTTTTTGTTACTATACTTCCACCACAGCTCAACAGGAAACACTAAGAGGGAATTTGATGGTAAACAGACTGTAAATGTGTCAGGTATCACTTGATATGACTAACTCACACTGATGAAGCTCAATAGAAGCTGATCATCTACTTTTAAATGACTGTGTGGACACACTGTGGATTTAGTCCTCCATCACTTTACATTGAAAGCACATTTGAAGGAGATCTTTTAATAGTCAGTATGAACAGGAGGAATGAAAACCTATTTCACTGCTCATATAGACACCTAAATGATGTTTAAGACACACTTGAAAAAAAGACCCTGTCCTTTAAGTGGGACCTGTTAGTGTTATTAGTGGAAAGATTCAAGACACACAAGAGTTTTATTATCATTCTCTGTATTTCCAAACAGTTGCTGTCATCTACATACGATTAACATAAGAGCAACTATGTAAATCAACTATAAGAAGAAAGCCTTTAAATTATAGAAAAGATCATTAAGATTAAAGCATCTGCATGAAAATGTTAAGATTCACATATCAGTATACTCCTATGGTCTATATGCAAATTGGTGTTTGAGTACTCAAGTCAAGTCAGTTTTATTTGTATAGTCCAATATCACAAATAACAAATTTGCCTCAGTGGTCTTTACAGTCTGCACATCATCTTCTGTCCTTTAGATCCTCGATCTGAATAAGAGAAATTCCCTACACAAAATTTTAAAAAACTTTAAAAACTGTATAGACTAGACCAAGAAATACATATCATAGAAGCACCGCATGGAACAGGCTGACAAAATGATATATACATATGAAGAATGTGATGAAGAGGATGCTGATCAGCTACAGACCTGAGCCACGCAATCTCCATCACCATGGAGACCTGACAGGAGGACAGACTACACGTGCACACATCACATCATTCACATACAGAAGAGACATTATACACACAGGAGAGAGAGAGAGATAAAGACATCATTTAGAGAGAGAGTGACATGAGGTGAGGCTGAGCTCCTGCAGGATGGAGAACCAGATCCAAAATCTCAGGAAAGCCAGGGAAGCAGAGCGGTTCCTGGATGGGTGATGGTCCAGTGAGAGATTCCTGAGAGACAAGAGAGGACAGCAGCAGGGAGAGAGAGAGGGAGAGAAAATAGAGGAACACACAGTTTGTATGCTTGTTTGCTTGTGGAGCAAACAGACAGAAGGTTAGAGAGATGTAGCTGTTATCACTTACAATAATCAATATTTTTGTCAAAAGGACAGTACTTGTCCTGTCCTCACTGTGCAGTTCAAGGCCATTACGTAATCAATGAAACGAAACTAACTTTACAATAAGGCAAAAAGATGATCTTTCAGTTTAGATTTAAAGGACTTAATGAAGTAGTTTTATATTGCTCTCTGTACTTCTTCATGGGCGCATTACAGGTAGGTGTGTAAAAGTACAGCAGTATTATGAGTGATGTAGTATGCAATATTACAGTAAAAGTAGTGCAGTATTATGAGTGATGTAGTATGCAGTATTATGAGTGATGTAGTATGCAGTATTACAGTAAAAGTAGTGCAGTATTATGAGTGATGTAGTATGCAGTATTATGAGTGATGTAGTATGCAGTATTACAGTAAAAGTAGTGCAGTATTATGAGTGATGTAGTATGCAGTATTATGAGTGATGCAGTATGCAGTATTATGGGTGATGTAGTATGCAGTATTACAGTAAAAGTACTGCAGTATTATGAGTGATGTAGTATGCAGTATTACAGTAAAAGTACTGCATTACTATGAGTGTTGTAGTATGCAGTATTATGGGTGATGTAGTATGCAGTATTACAGTAAAAGTACTGCAGTATTATGAATGATGTAGTATGCAGTATTACAGTAAAAGTAGTGATATATTATTATATATGACATCATTAGATTATTAATAGTGAAGCATCAGTGTTAGAGCAGCATGTTACTGTTGTAGCTGCTGGAGGTGGAGCTAGTTTATACTACTTTATATACAGTTAGCTAGTTTACACTACTTTATACACAGTTAGCTAGTTTATACTACTTTATATACAGTTAGCTAGTTTACACTACTTTATATACAGTTAGCTAGTTTACACTACTTTATACACAGTTAGCTAGTTTATACTACTTTATATACAGTTAGCTAGTTTACACTACTTTATATACAGTTAGCTAGTTTACACTACTTTATACAGTTAGCTAGTTTATACTACTTTATATACAGTTAGCTATTTTAGTCCAGTGGTTCCCAACCTAGGGGTGGGGCCCCTCCAAAGCGTCAGCAGATAAATGTGAGGGGTGTTTGCACCTTTTTATATTGCATATTGCACTTTGTTGCTCTTATAGATCGTTAATGATTATATTTATGTCTTAGGTTGTTTTTGTCTTGAATGTTGTTATGGCTCAGGGAGTGCTATTTAAATTTTGTTATATTATTGTCTGACCTTCAATATAATGACAATAAAGCTACTAAACTAAACTCATGGGAGAGGAAAGAATGGTAATTGGTATATGGACTGTACTTATACAGGGCTCAAAGCACTTTTACATTACATCTCATTCATTCGCACACATTCGTACACTGAGCTACCACGCAGGGTGCCAACCTGCTCATCAGAGGGAAACTAACCATTCATACACATTTATACACTGTTGGAAGCAACGGGAGCAATTTGGGGTTAAGTGTCTTGTCCAAGGACACATCGACATGTGGGCTGGAGGAGCCGGGATTTGAACAAAGTTCTGATACACAAAATCTTAGATTTTTGCTGAAATATTGGATCATTTGAACATTTATTGAAATGAAAGCATGTGAGAAGTTTAGAGGGAAAAATCACTATTTGGTGGAGCTGTTAACAACTCATAGACATCTGAAATGTGAGCCTGACTACACACTGCTTTTTGCTTTCATCTTCTTAAAACTGTTAAAAGCTTGTTCCATTGTGTCAAATCTTCATCTGAAAAGTAACTAAAGCTGTTAAATAAATGTAGTGGAGTAGAAAGTACAATATTTCCCTCTGAGGTGTAGAAAGAAATACTACAGTAAAGTACAAGTACCTCAAACTTGTAGTTAAATACAGTGGTTGTGTAAATGTATTTGATGAAAAGGAGGCCATTGTTCATTTGAATGATGCTCTTATGGTGCAAGTAATGATATTCATGTATCTGCTGCCAGAGGGTATAGGATATCAAAGAGACGATGATAGGGGGTGAATCAGCTGTGTGGTGAAGTGTGTACTGTCTCTTTGAGCAGCATGACTTATGCCCTGATGATGTCTTGAACCACTGACTGTGGCGTTTTCTGGAAAGGTTATATCATGGCCACAGTGAATGTGCACAGCATATTTCCCCATCAGGCATGGCTTGAACTGTGACGTGAACTCTGCCAGGTACTCTTGTATGTTGATGTAGTAGTTCTGCTCTGTAAAGATCTCATTAGCCATGACACGTCATCCCCCATCCAAAGAATTCACCACTGTCAAAGGGAGCTGGATGAGAACAGGACTAGATTTTGTCTAAATGCGGCAGTTAGATGGTTGAGAGAACGATGTATTATAGGTGAAAGAGATAGATGACCAACTACACCACCTGTGGAATTGCACCGCAAGAACTGAAGATGGGTACCAATAACTTTAGGTTGAGGATTAAACAAGGCACACAGACTTGTTCACTGAAACCGAGACATAGTTCAAAATAAAGGTCTTTTTTTATTAAAATCAGTCAAATAAGGAAACTAGAACATTGTTCTGATCAACTAGTGTTTCAAAGACAGAAAACCAGAGGGGGCTGAGGCTGGAGGCAGGCTATGCTGAGGTGTGCCTATTGGTGCTAGCATATACTCAGCCCTTGTGCAGTCACAACCTGAACATACTCATAATAAGAGCAGGAGAAACAACAGTTGGTGGTATGAAAAGGCCTACAAGCAGGGCGATTAATAGGAGGGGCTCACAAGGAAGCAAAACCTCAAAATCTAGAGGATCAGGACTAATAGAGCCTGAACCAGGAGCTCTTTACTCATGGGAACACCAGGACCGGCCAACTTATTATGGCCTTTTTCAAGAAGATCCTCCTTCAACGTAACTTTAATTGGCAACTCAGAACAAAAGAGCTTTTGTATCGTTGATTTGACTCACTGCTTCTCAGATATCTATTTATTAGATCTCTCATACCAACTACGCAATAGATATCAAATCACTCACTAGCCAAATCACTGTGTACCGGTCTGCCCTTTCCATCATGTTGAGTCTTGTTTGTAAAATTATGTAGTTGTACAATAGTGTTTTAATTTAGTCCTCATTATTTTTGTGTATTCCTGTAAGCAGAGATTATAGTACTGTACTGAGAGTTCACAACTTCTGATTCATTGGATTTATTTTATTTTTCCCAATGTTACCCAATTATTAACAAGTCCAAATTTTATATATAAAATAATTATATATATATCCATGCTAATATTTCCCTAATATTTTATAATTCACATTCCACAGAATGATTGGGAGTGTATATTTTTTTATAATCACTGTGAATAAACACAACTCCCACTGCTTTACCAAAACCCCATTTTCAAAAACATTTGGCTTCCTACCTTCTAACTCCTGACATGTTGAGCCAAGATAGTGGCTCCTGTGAATTATAAATAAGAAATTGATCGGAATAAAGACATGGTGATGTTGCCAGCAATGCACTCTGTGCACTCTCTGTTCACCTGGTTGAACACTAAGTCTAACTCTGTCTGTGTCTAATACATCATAAGACATTAACCCTCAGGTGATTTTTTTTCACATCAGCAGAAGTTGATGACAGTCTTTCAGGCAGGAACCTGTCTGAGAAAACAAAAACAGCAAGTAAGTGATGCCATGTAACCTTAATGAATGCATATCAGCTCATTATTACATTCTCACAGGTCTGGAGTCTGTATATTCATCAGTAAACACACTGAAGATGTTTTATTTACAGTAATTAAAGTGCTGACATGGGGCTTTTTCAGTTAACCCCTCACCCACGGCCTTGATGCTAGCCTGGAAACACTTATTCCCTATTATTTAGCATTTATAAGCAGCATATGAGCAGTTTAATGGTTAATAACACAGTATAATGTAGTTATTAGTACATTATTATACTTTATTACTGCATTTGTTTTAAAAAAATCTATAATTCACTGATAAGTGGAGACTGCTGTATATATACAGTAGATAATGAATGACAATATATTAAGACACAGTTATGATATAAATATATAAATAATAAATTAGATTATATCTGCTATTAAATACATTATGGTGTGTTATAAGGATGTATTGAGGTTTATATCCTGCTTATAAATGCCAAATAGGGAGATATCATGGAGTCACACAGTGTGTTACATTTCATTTTAAAGATGTGGACATTTATTAAAGTGTTATAATATATAATTGCCTTACTTCATAAAATCCTATTTTCCCTTTTTTTTATTTTCCTCTCAGCTGCTCAGGTAAGAGTGAGACTATAACTATCTGAAGGTTATCTGAGGTTTTTTGAGGTTATCCACATATTTCTCAACACCATGTTTGCATGTTGTACACTGTTTAGTCAGAGGAGGGTGCAGCAGTTATGTCCATCTGATACACAGATACACACACCCACCGTGACAGGAGACAAAGGTTGCATTAAACGTGTCACACTCTTGATAGCGGAGCACGTTATTGGCAGCGACTTCTTCCAATGTTTTAACCTTAATGACACAATGTGACGCAGGTTTTTTTGATACACAGGCTCATATTCGTCAATTTAAAAAAAAAACCTCTACACTTTACCACTGACAAAACTGGCAAACCTCCATCATACCTATATGTTTCACCTGTTTGGGATGTGTGTCAATGTCAGGTGTGAACACATAGTGAGTCAAACACACATCAAAAGTCTGTGGTTTTCTAAGCATGGATTAATTTGGTAGGTTTACTCATGTTACAGGTAATCTTAGATACCTCTGATAGCGCTGACATTCTGAGGTTACAGTAAGATTAACATTTTGCATTGTTCCTGTTTATATCAAACCATGTATTGTGTCTGTGTACTAACTGCATGAAGATATTGTTCACATTGTACTATATACAGTTAGTATGTAGTATAAAATTGGAGCACAGCTGCCAGGGCAAACAGAACTATTTGATACCTTTAATTATTAGAGGAGGTAACATGTAATTATGCTGATTTTCACACAAACATGGAAAACATACTCTACAGAGCAGTCATTCCAATGCAACTCCAAGAAGTCTTCTTGAGTCCAATTTCTGAGTTCAAAGTCAAAATTTTAACTTTTCACCCCCTCATAATTCTAATATGTACATACGAGTTTAAAGTCATAATTCTACTATGTACATACAAGTTTAAAGTCATAATTCTAATATGTACGTACAAGTTTGAAGTCATAATTCTAATACATACGAGTTTAAAGTCATAATTGTGAAGGTTTTTTTTCTCTCTGAATCCTGATACATTAAAAATTCTGAGTTTAAGTCATAATTCTGACTTTTCCCCCAGTGGAATTTTAAGAAAGTGAAAAATTCTGAGTTTAAAGTCAAATTTCTGAGTTTTTGCCCTCAGAATTCTAGTAAATTCAAAATTCTGAGTTTAAAGTCATAATTCAGAAGGAAAACACCAGCAGACCTCTCTTATAAACAGAGAATCCATTTGATTCTGTATGGACTAGTTCACACTGTGTCCTGGAAAGGAAACTCACACCACGAGTACACACAATATAAATGTTATTACCCTAGTGTTTCCTGGAGGCATACTCAGTCAGACATACATGGAAAGTCCCAAACCTCATGCTGAACTCAACCACAACCGTAACAACATTCAACCTAAACAACAAAGTCAAACAAATGCTGAGACTTGCAGGAACTGGTTTTTCAGTCTGCAGTGAGTACCTCTCACACGTGCCTGAGCAGACAATCAGCTGAGGTGGCCTTGACTTGACAACTGTGCTGTTGTTGTTGTGGTGTTCAGCAACACTCATCTCCTCTGTCCTACTCATTAATTCAGTTTGGGGTATTGCATCCTGTCCACTGTGGAGTCCACTGTTTAATGCAGAGGTTACTGCAGGCTGAGCAGGGTTGCTGAGGGTTACTTAAGGTTAAGGTAGTTCAGATCTAATGGCCTTGTAAAACATTGGAAATGGATTACCAATGTTTAACTCTCAATGCTAAAGTGAGGAAGCACATATTGTAGCACATTTCTATTGTAGCGCCTTCTACTAGGCTTTATTCTGCAGTCATGTGAAAAACGTTACACTGACAGTTATGGATAGTAGTTTTTTGTTTTTTTTGCTGCCTCACTCTTTGCTTATTCCCATGTACTTTTCAGCATGTATTTCATTAAGATTAACTTATTATTATTTACTTATATATGTATATACTTATATATATATATATATATATATATATATATATATATACTTTATATAACAAACACATGCACACACTTAGACACACACACACACGCACACATTCCCTGTAATATTGTGAAATG